>NC_044908.1:87302071-87574294 GCF_001633185.2 Quercus lobata
AATAAAAATGATGTAAATATAAATATATATATATATATATATATATATATATTAATTTTTTATATGAATACCGAAACTTTATTAATTAAAAAGAGGGAGAAAATGGGCAAATGCCCCTTTCAAAAAAAAAATCTAGTATTTTGCCCTCTTTCCCAAACTAATTAGAGAAATGCCCCTTTTTTGAAACTCGATTTTCTCAAAATCGAGTTATAAAAAAAAAAAAAAAAAATTCAGAAACCCTATAGTGGCGTTTTGAGCCTATAGTGACGTTTTAAGGACCTATAGTGGCGTTTTGTAATCCGATCTCCATGAAATCAAGTTACATGCAATTTTTTTTTTCTTTTTTTTACCTATAACTCGATTTCATGGAAATCGGATTACAAAACACCACTATAGGTCCTTAAAACGTCACTATAGGATCCTTAAAAACGTCACTATAGGGCTTAATTCGATTTTGAGAAAATCAAGTTTCAAAAGAGAGGCATTTTCTTAATTAATTTGGGAAAGAGAGCAAAATGCTGGATTTTTTTTTTTGAAAGGGACAAAAACCAATTTTTTCCTTAAAAAGAGGATAAAAACAATGCAGCAAAATTCTCATACCATTGTTATCTATTCAATTGCGATTACAGTCTTTTTCATAATAAATATGCTTTGCTTTATATATTGTTCACGTTTGATAAAAGTTAAGCTAGATGAGGAATATCCAGCTGAAAGTCATTTACTTGTGTTTCAAAAAAGTAATAAAAATTGAGGTTAAAAAAAAAAAGTTAAAATTATGCTTATAATTTTAAGCCAGCCGACACGTTAAAATGTGTTTCATAAGCGCAAACTTTGTCGGAAAACTATAAAAATCTTCCGCAGAAACTGAACTCGGTTTAAACTAAAAGGTCAAAAAGTTATAGAAGATGGTGAAGTCTTTGTCACACACTCACACTACTGTATTCTTCTTTGACATGACACGCTTTTCTTTACGTGAGAAAGGTGACTTGGAATTTGGAAGCTATATATATTGTCCAAAACGGATTCCAAAAAGTGCTATTATTATTAAGAGTCATGCTAACAGGTATCTTTAAAATATTCGTTAATAATCTATTTTAAAAAAATTTTGATATCACTTTTATTAGAAATAAAAAAAATTGTCAAAACATTAGGAACTGTTTAATTGGTACGTATGTTTAAACAACAGTTTTCAATTTTTTCGGAAATATGTGTGAGTGAAAAAGTGCGTGGAAATACATGTAATATTGTTTAAAAACTGAAAACATGTGTTTAAACTTGCATACCAAACGGGATCTTTTTTTCTTTTTTTTTTCTTTTCCAATAAAAACTTTCTTTAAATGAATTTTTAACCAATATCCTAATAGCATCCGTTAATATTTCCCTCATTATTAAAAATATTTTTTTGATAGTAAACATAAGGAAATTATGTAATCATATAAAAATAGTTTTGTTCTCTACTTCTCTTTACTAAAAACACAAGGAGGTTACATAATTTGATTAATAGCACTTAAACTTGGTAGTTCTAGTTGCCCCTCAAATCCCATGCAAACTTGTGGATTTTGGTTTCCCTCTTTTTCTATAATAAATGTAACAATCCAAGGAAAAACGCTAATCACGTTTGCGTTATAACTCAAAAAAGCTAGTCACAATTGAGACTTCTTGTAATTATTAATAAAAGTCTAATTCAACTTAGTATATGCCCAATGTGAGACTCATCACACAATCAATCAAATTGAGGCATCACAATAAATATTACCGACATTTTGACATGTAAGACTGTGAGTAGTGAAAAAACAAATTGTAGGTCTATGTAAAAGTGATGGTTCATGAACAATTATAGTTGCAAAAATCATTAAGTTGTGACAAAAGTTATGATAAATGGTATGAATCTAGAAGGATAGCTTGTATATTATACATGTGTTTCACAAAAGATTCTAGACTTGGAAAACTTTCCAATTCTTCCGAGGTAGACTGCACCCTATTCAAAATGAAAGTAAAATGGTTGTGTCAAAGAATAATATTTTCACACTAACCTCCGTCCTTCACTCCCCACTATCTACCATCCAACCACTACCACTCCAGTAATATCTCCAATTTTTAGTGGCCAACCACCACCATTGGTGGCCAGTCACCACGAGTACCCAATCTCAATTTTTTTTTAATCTAAAATTTTTTTTCCAATTTTTTATTATATATGTGCTTGGAAGATAAGAAAATGTGAAAAAATAGTAAAAAGTATGTTTTCCATAGCATTTACAAAAACGTTACCAAAAACTAAAAAATATATTTCGAAGCATTTTTTAGGAATCCAACTAAACACTTAAATATTTTCCGTCAAATTAAACACATCCTAAATAAATTGTTTTTATTTTTCACAATGTATTCTTCTTTCACGTGTTTTTCTAGAAATTTACCAGAAGTTTTAGAACTGTTGGAATTTATGGGCCAGTTATAGACTTTATACCCTTAGGGTATGTTTGGTTGGGGTAAAAACAGAGAGGATGAAAAAAGAGAGAGGAAAATAGGGTGGAAAATTACATTTTCCACTGTTTGGTTGAGAGGAGGAGGGGGAGAGAAAAGTGGTGGGGCCCAAAAGTTTTCTCTCCTCCCCCTTCAAAATACAATCTCTCCAAATTAGAGTGAAAAGTGAGAAAAATATTTGGACAAATTAAACTGCCCCCACCTCTTTTAACGTTTCTGGCTTTTTTTATTTCTTTGATTTTTTTTTCTCTATTTACTAACATGCTTGGTTTCTTCTTTTTCTTTTTCTTTTTTTTTTTTTTTTTTTTTTTTTTCTCTGTTTACTAACGTGCTTGGGCTTTTTTTTTTTTTTTTTTTTTCTTCTCTTTCTTTGATTTTTTCTGGACGTGTTAGCTTTCTTCTTCTTCTTTTTTTTTTCTTAATTTTTTGGTGCTCATACGTTTATTTTCTCATTAATTTTGGTTGGTTTTTGTTTTTGTTCCTTTTTTTTTTTAGATAACAGTTTTGGATTAATTTTTTATACTATTTTTTTTTACTTTAATGAACTATCCATGTATACACAATTTTTTTAAAGTATTATGTGTTATGTTTTATTTAATAGAGATATAATGGTAAATTTATATAAACTTTATTTTCAATCAAACAAAAAAGTTTTTTATCTCTCCACTCTTCCACCCTCCCAACCAAACACAAATGAGAAAAACTAAAATATTTTCTATCCTCCCACTTTTCCAACCTTCCAACCAAATGGACCCTTAATCCTCAAAGCACGTAAAAGAAAACTAACTACAAAATAAATAATATCAGTGTAAATTTACAAAATTTATGTAACAAACTTGTAAATTTACATAATTATACACAGATTAATATAAATTATTTTTAGATAAAATTGTGTAAATTTTACAAATTTTTTTTCTATCATATACAGACTGATATGAAGGCTTATAAAGCTGCTGACACAAACTAAATCCAATATTATTATATCACATAGAATGATAGACAACGAATTCTCAAAAAAAGAATGATAGACAACGAAGGTCCCTCGATGTAGCAAAACACAACACACAAAGTCTCCCTCCCCTTAAAGCCTGACAGCGACCTGCCCAATGCCGCATAATTCACATTATTGACAATGTGATCTTCAAAACACAACACACAAAGTCTCCCTCCCCTTAAAGCCTGACAGCAGACCTGCCCAATGCCACAGAATTCACATTATTGACAATGTGATCTTCAATTGACTCGCCATTGTTATCTATTCTATTGTGATTACGGTATTTTTCAAAATAAATATTCTTTGCTATAAAGTTAAATGGTATGGTTCTATTCTATTGTGATTACGGTATTTTTCAAAATAAATATTCTTTGCTATAAAGTTAAATGGTATGGTTCTTCTCTCAAAAAAAAAAAAAAAAAAAAGTTAAGGGCTTATTTAGTAGCAGATTTTAAATATCATCGTTCAAAATAATATGAAAATCATGTCTTAAAAAGTGTTGAGAAAACACGTGTTTACAAAGTCTCCCTCCCCTTAAAGCCTGAAAACAAACCTACCCAATGCCGTAGAATTCACATTATTGACAATGTGATCTTCAATTGACTCGCCATTGTTATCTATTCTATTGCAATTACGGTATTTTTCAAAATAAATATTCTTTGCTATAAAGTTAAATGGTATGGTTCTTCTAAAAAAAAAAGTTAAGGGCTTATTTAGTAGCAGATTTTAAATATCATTGTTCAAAATAATATGAAAATCATGTCTTAAAAAGTGTTGAGAAAACACGTGTTTAAAGTATTTATAGTAGAAAAAATGTGTTTAGTACCATGTTTTAAATAACATATTTTAAACTGTGAAAAAACATAAACTGTAACGTGTTTTGTTATGTAAACTTTCTAGGTCTTCAAAGATACTACACCAATTCATACTAAGTTAAAAAGATGTGTCAAAGAATAATATTTTTACACTAACCTACATCCTCCAAATCCACTATCTGCAATACAACAACCACCACCCCACTAACATCTCACATTTCCGGTGGCCAACCACCGCCATTGGTGTCCGGTTGCCACCAGTACCCAATCACAATTTTTTTTTTTAATCTAAAATTTTCCCATTTTTTAATCTAGACCCATTAGCAAGTCTAGCAAGTCATATGACAATGCTGAAATTTCAATTTTCGATCAATCAATTTATGTCTTCAATTAAAGTAGACTATTCAAACGTATAAAAGGGGACATGGCAAAGTTTTACAAATCCACCTAGCCATATATGGCGAAACTGAAAGTTTATTTGGGGGCACAATTTATAATGTCTTCAATTAAAGTCATTGCAAGCAAACGTATATTAGGGTCCAAAATATTAAGTCATTGCAAAATATTAAGCTTGGAGAGTCGTAGAGAAGTTTTTCTTCGAGTTCTTCGGTTTCCTCTTTGATAACACGTCTTGGTGTTATCTTGTATTTGCATCTGTCTTCCCTACTCTTAAACTTTTCTTTTATTGTTAATAATGGATGAATGTGGATTAGGGTAGTGATAACGGTTATTTGCACTTCTTACTCTTATTCCACACTTAATATAAATTAGAATAAAATTTATTTAGCCGTAATTTTAAATTGGGGATCTGAACAAGCTCTTGTGTATTTACACAAATCCGACCTTTCAATTGATATCAAAGCAGGTTCACTTACCAGATTTCATTATCCTAGTGTGATCCTAGACCCCAAGTGAGATGGATAGATCTCAATCCCTTAATGCTCCTTCATTCTTTGATGGGAGTAACTATGTTTTTTGGAAAGTATGCATGCGTGCTTTTCTTTGTGCCATTGATGAGACAGTGTAGGATTTAGTTGAGAATGGATATGTAAGACCCACTACAGCCAAATCGAAATGGGATAAGGCTGCTCTTGCTTTGGCAAACGCCAATAGCTAAACTTTTAATGCTATTTTCTGTGGTGTTTCTACTGATGAGTTTCACAGGATTTTGCATGTGAAAACCACCAAAGAGGCATTCTCTCTTACTAACTCCTATGGCATGCACCTAGTGATTCCAGCTCATCTTTCCCTCTTTTGGGTGGTATGTCATCCTAGCAAGACATTTCTCTCAAAATAGCTTGAGCTGGAATCCCAAAATAGACTTCCCCCTTCTCCCCACCGCCAGACCATACCCTCTCTTACCTCTAACCCATGGCCCACCATCCCTGTATTGTCTGGGTACAAGTGGGTGGTGCTTGAGCCTTATGCGTGCTCCATTCCCAGTGAGTCCAGGGCTTGTCTACCGTTCATGCATTTGTCGTGGCTTGTGGATTAGTCTGATCCTTCTGCATATCCTGCTGCTTATTTTTAACCCTTTGTGGCGTGGAAGAGTCACTAGGTCTTCATTCTCTGCAACTAGTTTCTTCCTTGGGCTGGGCTTTGCCCGAGTATAGGTCCTTCCTTCTTCTATTCGGCCGCTGCCTTCTTTGTGGATCAGCTGACACCTCTACCATGTCGCTCCATTGCTTCTACCATGTTATCGTTTAACTTGTGCTTGTTGGGCCTCCTTTAGGCCTGCCACATACTTTTCCTTTACTCAGTTCACATTGCCCAGTACTTCTACTGGGTTTGTTTTAATACTATCTTGGGCTTTCTTGGCCCATTTCATCCCTTTGGGCATCCTTGGCCCATTCCATTACTGCATTCTCATGAGCTTTTACTAAATCTTTTGGGCTTCCCCGGCCCAATTACCATACCATTTACTAATTCCTTTCTTTGGGCTTCTTTGGCCCATTTTCGCTTGCTTTCCATTTGTTATGATAACCATGGGCTTACTATTTCCTTCTTTGGGCTCCCTTGGGCCCATTTGCTTTCTTTGGAGCATTTTTACTATTTTATAGGCCCTCGGACCATTATTCCTGCCATTCGAGCTTAATGGTCTCCTTCTTATTTTGCTAATTCTTCTTCCTTATTCCCTTCTATATATTGTTGGACTCTTCTTGTTATTGGGCCTTTTCGCCAAAGTGGGCATCAACAACCAGGACGTAGGTCTTTTTGTTTTTAGAGAAAATTACAGCTTACTCACTTGTGGTTTGGCCGAAATTTAAGTTGCCTGCATGTGATTTGAAATTTGATACTTTACCCACCTGAGGGAAATTAAAGTTACTTACCTGTAGTTTGAAATCCTATGATGCAAGTGTTCCGCTGAATTCTTTTTTATCTTATTTGATCGTATATTTTTATGTTTTTTGTGTTTTAGAAGTAAGACACATCAAAGTAAAGCAAAATTACATAATTAGCTATGTTTTTAACAGAGGTGGGCTACGGAACTCTAATTGAGTTAACCTCAGGTGGGTAAAGTGTCAAATTTCAAACTACAGGTAAGCAACCTAAATTTCGACCAAACCATAGGTGGATTAGTCATAATTTGCCTTTATTTTTATGAAAGGAGGTAAAATACTAGGATGTACAAGTTTAATCGATATTGCAAGATCTTCTTAATAGAAATAGACTAGTGCAAAGGATACAAACTTAAAAGGAAAGCATGTCATTGTTTTAGCTGTCTCTTTTTTCTTTTTTCAATAATTTTGAGCTATTCCTTCTACAACATTTCTTTAGAGGTGGAGCTTCACAAAGATTTGGATTCCCCTTATCTGCGAACTCAACTGTTGTAAAAGAAATTATAAAATATTTTATTATATAGGCATTGCTCATACAGCCCTAAAAGAGAGTAAATGTGAAATTCAAGCAATGGCTCATTATAATTTCATTTTTGGACACAAAAGAAGAGGAATATGCCCTTGCCAACTTAATTGTGTTGCGTCCCAAGGTTTTGGACATAAATGCTGATTGTACGTGGCCGTTAAAAGATTGTTGCCATGTGGGTCTTGGTGATCCATTACTCAATGATCCATCTATCTGAAATAACAGGTATGGAGCCCATTTCATCATTTATGTCAAATTTTGTCCCTTAAAGCCCAAGCCCTATTTATCCTGTATTTTCTGTGGGCTTTTGAAAGATAAATAGCTGCCGCAGAGTGCTTAATCACAGACATTACAACCCACCTGATTCTAATTTGATTCGAATTTTGAAGGGAGGAAAGTTAAGCGTGGTGACATGATATAGTTATACCAATCATAATATTCGTTATGTTTAAGCCTGGCTATCCGAGCTTTTGAGATTATATGTATAACATGGTCTTCACCTTTCTGTCTTACATTGTGAAGGAAAAAGAAATTAACAGTGCAAATAGCACATGCTGAGCACATGTATGGGTTGCCCTAAGACAACAATTTTGAATGACAAACAAGAATTACCTAACTTCCTCCATGACTATGGATAATTGCTCCACCATACTATGGGACAAATATAGTTTACCAAGTTTATCGCCTCACCCTTCTTAAACAAGTTTTTGTTTCAAACACATTAGTTTGTTCTTTTTAATAAGTTTCTTTTTATTCATATTGAATATAAATAATTTTTTTTTAATACAAATTGAATACAAATCCTTTGTCCTATTTTGAGTATTCTACTTTATATTTTACCAATTGCAGTCTGTCACACATGCCTTTTTTATTTCTTAATAAAAAAATCAAAATTAACAAACAATTGATAGAACATACATAAAGTAAATATCTCAGAGTGGGGCGTAGAAGTTCTTTTCCTTAATATTTACATCAAATACATAAATTGCCTTTTGGTATTACAAAGTGTGTACTCATATTTACTATTGAAAAAGAGAACTGTATGTCCAACTGTTAGATATACACATGTGACATATGAGTGAAGTTTCATAGTGACTATTACTCCATGAAAGCAAATCAAGAAAGTAGAGTTGTACTTTTTCATAGTAAACCTACTAAAATATGGCAATGGCAACTTAGATACAATTTTTCAAATGTTATATTTTAAGTTCTCTATTTAAATTTCATCATATGACCGATTGCATTGACTAATAAATGATATGGTTTAAATTTTTTTTTTTTTTCAAAAAGATGTGCTACATTGACTTATATAAACACATCTTTAAACTTAATTGAAAAATGTAAAAAATAGTATTTAAGAAATTGTACCTAAGTTTTACCTTTTTGATAAGTCAATGAATTCAAACAAATCTTTTTGAGAAAATGCTCTCAATGAATTCAAACAAATCTTAGATTAAGTACTTTTTCATTTTGAGAAGAGATTAAGTACTCAGTTTGTAGTTGCACTAATAAGTAATAACTATAAGTTATTATATTAATGATAACCATGATTTTCGGATAAATAACAATCTTTAGACATCATTTGAGTCTGGTCAAATGAGGTGAAGAAAAAAGACAGAATCTTTTCATTTGAGTTGCCAAAAACTAAAATTTCATTAATAATAACTTGCACAAAAGAGAAATACCTTACAACATTAAGAAACCAAGTTATTTGAATTGCGGCACATTAATTTAACATGTGAATTTACTTGAACAAGATCTCCACCTTTGTACCTACATGGTAACGGAGAAGTAGTACACAAAACAATGCCAACAACACTCATATTGCTTATGCTAGAATGAAAATCCTGTCTCAATCTTAATATTCTACTTTATACTCCATTAATTGTAGTATGCAAAACTTTAGTTATTTTTTAAAAAAAAGAAAAAGAAAAATGTGTAGCAAACTATAATCAGTGGAGCATATATATGAAGTAGAACACTAATAATGGAACAGAGGACTTTATTCTATATCCTAAGTGAACACTTTAAATGACAAACCAGAACCACCTAACTTTTCCTCCACAACCTTGGTCAATTGCTCCACCATTCTTGGTGTCAGATAGTTAACCCAGTCACCAACCACACCCTTCCTAAACAAGGTTTTGTTTTCAAAGTACTTAATAGACTTGCCAGCCTTGTTTACCTCCAACTCCTTCATATTCTCAAAACTACAAAGTTTGGCTATCTTTTCAACATCACCAGCTCTCTCCTCCTCCAAAGAAAATGGGAACCCCAGAAACTCTGCTAGCTTTTTCAAGTGAAAAGTGACATCTTCTTTGAGGTCCTCATACTTCAAGAACAATACCTTGTGAGGTCTCTCTATGCTCTCCTTCCAGTACCCCAACATATGGTCCCAAAAGGGACCAAATCCAATTACGCCCTTACAATACATTTCAAAGGCTTCATCTAGTGACATTGGAGCTTTAGATCCAGGATCAACTTTGTTAAGAAAATGCCATGAGGAGATGAAAGTGTCAAAAGGGTTTCGACAAATATAAACAACCCGGCAACCAGACTTCTTGATTGAAGTAGGCAAGGAAGGAAATGGAAGATGGGTGCCAAAAAGTCTAGGGTGTGGAAGGTTGGGGAGATCAGGAAGTTGACGGTTGGCATAGAGCTTGTACTCAAAGAAAGGTACAAGATCGTGAGGGTTTGAAGTAAGCAAAGGATGATTATTTTCCAAAGCAAAACGCTTACGATTCACAATAGCAAAAGCCAAAGCTTTTAACCATGTGGTGCCTGATTTTGGAATGGTGGCTAATACAACATCATTGTCACTTGCTTGGAAGTGCCTTTGGAATGAGACTATGGATTGGATTTCAATTGCTTGGCACCAAAACTCTTGGTACTTGTAGAGATGAGGGGTTCTCCACCCTTTTTCTTTGGGAAGAGAAAGAAGAAGTTCCTTGCATTCATGGCTTAGTTCTTCTTCTTCTCCTCCATTACTTGATTGGTTTTTTGGGTAATGAGTGATAGTCATTGAAGTAGTATTGATAGAACTTGGCATGAAAATTGGGTCACAAATGACCACTTATTTATAGTTGAACTTGTTCATCTTTTTGTACTTGAAGGGTTTGGATATTTTGTACACGTCTAACATGCATCACAAACACCATATTGTGGGCTTACAACTAGTTATGCTTCTCGTGCCATATTTGGCATGTTTTGGTTACCTTATTAAGTTTTCTACTTCTTTAAGTCTGCCTAGCTAAGTTGGGCGTTGCTTTTCTGATAGTGACTGAATTGAAATCCTTTGCCCCCACAGCTGGTACTATTATATATTTTCCATAAGGAAAATACCTTTTTTATTCTAAAAAATATTTGCACATTTTAAAATTCATGCACCCGACAAGTATCTCTACATAAAGAAAAAATATAAATTTTTTTGCTCCCGTATGGATCTTTGCCTACCTATCAATCACCTCTTCTAAACTTTAAAAAAAATTAGAATTTTGTGCAACAGATTCAACATACTTTTGTATCGTTGAGATAGATAAGAATTTAGCAGCAAATTATTAATGAGTTTACTCTTGCAAGTTTATAATTTTGATAATTATAATGTTTCATCTTCTTTTTTTCCGCGTAGTTTGACTGTGGCTGCAATTTGGCTTCCAAAAATTTTTCTTCACACAAGGGAAAAAAAAAAAAAATTTAGGACAAATTTTAGATATTTCACAAATTTAATTTTATAAAAATTAATCCAAATTAGCAGTTCAAACCCCAATTTCTTATAGGTATTAATTTGTATTCTTCATATGAGCAATGCCTCAATCAATGAAGAAAGGGGAAAAAGTTAGTGAAATAAGAGCAAGTGGAATATTTAGAATTAGAAAGGATATTTTATCAAATTATTTATGGACTAAACAAAGAAGTATCATATTTGTAGCCGCGTTTTCCATAAACGCGGCTATAGCTAGCGTTTTTTTGGTCCTAATTGAAAGGGAGGCATTAGTTGATTTATGTGGTGTTAGACAATTGGGTTACCTGTTCCTACCCAAATGGTTTAAACACTTCAAATTGTTGAGCCATTGAATCTTATGAATAATATGGTGGGAATGTCAATGTAATAGAAGACTCCACTTTGTAGCCATGAGAAATTTGATGCTCTCTAGTCTACTCAATCCGTTTCATTTTGGAGTGCCGTATATACCACCTGATTCATGTGCACTGGAATCAGTCATAAAATTGATAATGAAGTTTGTAAGAATAATGTTAGAAGCTTTGAAACATATCCACATCAAGGTCAGCATTATATACATACATGTGAGTGTAATATATGATATATCATTTTAGAGGTGCTAAGGGAAAATTTTTTTTTCTTAACCCCATAAATCCCACATAATTTTTCACGTCGTGAAATCTTAGTAAAAAATAAAAACTTATTAGTTATTATTACGTTATAAGATCATTGATGTTTGCCTAACATCTAGTTAGGTAACTTATATTCATCGATATTTAATGAGTTATCTTCTAGCTTATGTAGTGTTTTTAATGGAGAAAACTATAGTAACAATGGAAAGCAGTGAAAGGATTGACTAATATATACATACTTGTGCTTGTGATGTATAATATATCATTTTTTATCTTAAATTTAGTGTTAATATGGGAAAAGCTAAATAGCTTTTACCTTTTTATTTTTTGTCTCATGTTTCTTTTTCTTTTTTCTTTTTAAATTAAAAAAATAGTTTTTTTAAAAATAAATTAGCTTTTTCTTGCACATTTAGTAAAAAATTACCAAAAACTATATATTTTTATAAATACTATACAAATAAACTATTGGAAACTACTAGACACCCTATCCGATACTTAAAACACTCAAATTAGAATATAACTAAATTTTTAATGGTAAAATTTTATTTTAATAGTCAATTGATTCTTGTTTCCTAGTTGCTTAAAAATAAAATAATTTTAAAAAATTCGAAATCTTAGTCTTACAGCAAAAATCATGGAAAATATAAGAAAATTATCTTGAAAATAAAAAATTTATAATATGTGTTACAATAAAAAAAATATCGATTTGGATCTTCAATCTAGATGAGATTTTGATCTCTCAATAAATAAAACTTTATAATCATTCTGATTTCTGGAATAAAATTATCCTCTAAAGTCTAAACTCTCTTATACAAAGGAGAATATCAAAAATAAAATTGAAAAAGAGAACTCTAAAAAAGCAAGAATAATAAAGACTATTACTTGATGTAAGAAATAAGAAAAAAGTGAGGCACAAAATGGGTGAGAAGTGAGAACTAAAAAAAAAAAAAAACACTACAAAAACATGTGAACGAACATCAATGTGTTTGGTACTCAAATTATGTGGTGTCAATTACATGGTTGGTAGTTGGCATTAGATATATTTAGTATTGAAAAAAAAAAAAAACCAAAACCTTGCAATTTCAACTCTTCTTCATAATTCCTTTAGATTTTCACACTCGTCAAATCTCGTAAAATTATAACAAAAAAGTGAGGCACAAAATGGGTGAGAAGTGAGAACTAAAAAAAAACACTAGGAAAACATGTGAACGAACATAAATGTGTTTGGTACTCAAATTATGTGGCGTCAATTACATGGTGTGGCAGTTGGCATTAGATATATTTAGTATTGGCCAAAAAAAAAAAAAAAATTGCAATTTCAACTCTTCTTCATAATTCATTGAGATTTTCATACCCGTCAAATCTCGTAAAATAATAAGGAAGAACTGAAATACTAAAAAGTATTTTTGTCCCAAATCACATTTGGCATCATTTCCCAAGTGAATTATACCAAAAGACAAATCTTCTGCACGCCTAGAAAACATAAGGGCAACCGACATGGTTTCACTGTCAAGATTGTGGACAGACAAAGAACACAACCACAATTACACAACACATTACACATACACAAAAAAAAGAATGTACTTTTCTCAAAACTGCCGATGTATTTAGGTTTGTGTCTTTAAAAATAAGGTACATTAATTTGTGTGGGACCTTGTACACATGGTTTCCCACGTGGGACTATGGTTTTATCTCCTTTGCGCCATTTAAAGTCCATATGTAGTTGTCTAGATTTGTAGGCATGAGTTGTCGACTTGTCGGTCTTTATTGTTGTGACTTTTGAGATTTAATTTTAAGTTCATTTTAATAAAATAAATAAATCTGATTCTCAAAGGTGTCAAAATCACTCACTTTTTATTGATGAGGCAAAAGTTTGGTTTCTTTTTTTTTTTTTTTAATTTTATAATTTCTAAGCTATCAAAAATTATGAAATGTCAAACTCAAGTGTAACATTGTATTTTATTTCAATAAAGGTTGGCTCCTTATTTTAGTGCTGCATTTTGTGACATCTTGACTATGAAACTTTATTTTCTTATAAAAGTGGTAAAGCGATCAAGAATTATTTAAAATGAATTTAAAAGAATATTGTGGTTAATTAACTCTGATACTTTTCTTGAACACAGTTTACTCTAATTCAAATGATAACTCCTATTTACAATAAAATAGATTTAAGGTGAAGCTAGCATTGGGTTAAATAAAACTTCTGGTAGTACATTTTGCTTAAAATGCATACCTACATGCATAAACACTTCTGTGTATATTGTCACACATATTAATTTTTTCCATTTCTAGTATTTGATAATTGAGCAAAATATAAATAAGAAGCGTCCGCAAGAAATGTACTCAGAAAATAGTATTCAAATAAATTTTTTATAATATCATACAAATATGAAATGTGTACAAAAGACGTACTTAGAAAGATTGTAACTTTTTTTTTTTTTTTTTAATTTTGTAATTAATAACTCTGAGACTCTCTCAATAATATTTTTAATAAAATTTAATATTGACATACTTGTAACATTTTTGTGTACATGGCATGCCCCATATCTTCCACTTTTCAATTATTATATTGATTTTTCTTTTAATTTGATCCCTAATAAAAAAATAACCTAAGAAAAGAAGGGTAAATTTTGCTTCTTCCTTCCTTAACCTCCCCAACTCTCTAACTTCAAGTTGGCAATAAAAGAGAATGAAAAAGAAAAGCATTACAATATCAAAAATTATTTAACCTCTTTAGCTTAATATATTCAATAGAATAATTATAAACATAAATTATAATAAGGTGTTATCTTATCAAAATTCACAAGGCCTCAACCATTTTTCCATATTTGTCATATTACTTAACCGATACAAAACGGTTAAATTAAACTTTTTCGTATGCATTTGTGTTATAACTGCTCTATCCCCTCTCCTTTGTGTGTGCATCTTTTCTTTTCTTTTCTTTTTTCTATTATTATTATTATTATTATTATTATTATATATAAAAAACTTACATATTTAATCGTACTTAGAAAGTGAATGAATAGCATCACATGCGTACGTTGGTGGAAAACTATATGTATTTTACATAATTTCCTTGTACAAGAACCCTTAATAAATCTAAGAAATGTTTTAAACAAAAATTAGTGAGGGCCTATCGATATTGATGGGATAGAGCTCAACTACAGTTTATCTGAAATAGAATACTAACCAAAGAATATCACAAATTCATCAGGAAAAATATATATATATAGTGGTTCTTTTGCAAATTCAAAGCGCAATTATCATTGAATTTTTCATATATATTGAATAATTTGAATTTACAATACTTGATGTCAGAGTAAATTACTCTAGGTTTACGTATTTCTTTTTAAATTGGTAATGAGTCTATTTCAAAATATTTTTTTTTTCCTAATGAATCAATCCTTTTATTTTTCCTTCGTATGAATCACATTTGTTGAAATCTTTAGTTTTGGTCATACAGCTGAATTATATGTTTCGCCATTTTTGTGGAACTTATCTATAATTGATAATTGATAATTGATAATTGATATTGATAATGATAATGACCCTTAACCTAGTTTTTAAGTCAATAATTCCAAAAATTCCGAGTTGGCTTAAAATGTATGATCCACAATATGTTTACCAAAAAATCAAGACTCTATGAATTGGCAAGTCTGTCACTGGTCCATAGTCTTCCTTGGGGGACTTCTAATGCTATTTTAACTTTATGAAAAGTTGTGAAAATGGAGAGTGGAAAACGTTCTTTTGCATTGATTTACCTGGTAAATAAATGCCTACAAAACAAATTAGGTAGATACAAAGACATAAATGGTAAATAAATACCTACAAAACATTTAGGTCGATACAAAGACATAACTGGTAAATAAATACCTACAAAACAAATAAAGTCGCCACCTTTGCCTCAATTTACCTTTCTTTTGTTGATTTTTTCAATAAAGTAAATAAAAAATATATATAATTAAAAAAAAAACACACACACACAAAAGATGGATCAATAGAAACAAATCAAACGTTGTAGTCTCATCCATGAAAAAGTCTATCCATTCCTACAATTTTCCCCACAGAAAGAAGAAAAGTTAAAAATGTTAATGGAAAAAAAAAATATATTACATTTACTAATAAGAGTGAACCCATTCTACGTTATAAAATTCTATTTGTCATAGATAGATGGCATGATGGTTGGCTTAGATGAGTGAAAAGTGTGCTCAACGGCTGTGCATCCCTCTAACAAGACTTCCATGTAGCTCGTATTTACGTTCCTGATCGAACTTTGCAATGAAAACTTAGCTGGATAGCAGTAGCCTCCAGAAGGATATGTGCAGCATACAAAACCCATTACCAAATCCTTCTCTCCTTTTATGATCTTTAGGAACTAAAGAGAATCTCTTTCAACTCATGCCTCGGCTAGCTTTAAGCGGGGAACAATATTCATCGATTGGAGTTCCTGAAAGCATGCCATTGAGTGGTGAGAATTTAAACAAAAAACATCTGTCAACGACTGACAGGAGTAAACATATTCATCCAAGAGTGATCAGTGGAAATGCAAACATTTTTTGCCTTTTCTTTTTTGTAACTGTCTTCTTTCAATTTGTTGTTTTCGATTTTATACATTTTTTTTTTTACAAGAATATAGCACCACATTTAAATGTTTTCAAAACACCACGTGCAAATCTTGATGCTAAAAATACACCATGCCATAGATCCAAATTTAATCTAATGAAATCAGACAAACTGTATACGAGTTACAAAAAATGCATAGGTCATTATACAGCTCTTAATGCATGTCAAAAGGAAGATAAAGTCTCTAAAGAGAAAATATTCTTCTTTGTCAGAGAAAATAATACACAGACAACAAGTACCAACACCAAGTTTATGTAGTGAAACCAGGAAAAAAGATATAAAAGAATAACTTGTGTATAGAGACCTCCAACAAATCGAACAAGAAAGATGAGATCTCAACCAAGTTATATAACTTAATGAAAGAAAATATCAACAGAATAAAATGAGAGCTCTGCTATGGATAAACCAATCAATACAATGTCAATTCATACCTGGATTAAGAGCTTGCATGCATACGGAAGCTTCATAGTGGACATACCGTCCCTTTTTTTACAAGATGAACAGATTCCAGTTTTCAGATGATGGTTGTAATATCCTAACAAACCACATATTCTGCAGACCTGCACCAAAAAGCAGATGTTGCCACATACTTAAAGAGCTAAATATACAAATCAATTCCAAAAAAGAAATTTTTGGTATGAGACAAATTCTTAATTACATGTAGGTCT
This sequence comes from Quercus lobata, assembly GCF_001633185.2. NCBI lineage: Eukaryota > Viridiplantae > Streptophyta > Magnoliopsida > Fagales > Fagaceae > Quercus > Quercus lobata. Next base: position 87,318,871 of record NC_044908.1, read on the forward strand.
AGGTCTAGCATAACAAGAATGACGTTGAAGCTTGAAGGACCACAACAATCTTAAGGAAAAAAAAAACCAATAAACATTTTGCTTACACACAACAGTGTTGCTAAAGGAAATTACTGTAAGTTATAATTAAAAATCTCTCCAAAGATATCCACAACAATCACAAAAAGCCTTTTCGTTGGTTAGTATCCCTTGTACTGACAGTTTTTGAAACAGCAATAGTGAAGTCCTAAAAAGGTCCAAATAAGCCTTTAGAAGTTAGATAATGGCTTTGACAAAGAGAAAAATAAAATGGCTTTGACAAACAGCATTGCACTATTAGAGGAGCCTTGAAAGTCTCAAAGACATGCCCAAGTTACAGTAAAAATGGGTTTCGTTCCAAGTGCATAGCTGGATATTTTCCAGCAAGCAAACTTAGCTGGTGTTCCAGATCTGTTCTGGAAGCGGATCTCTATCAACAGTCATGTGTTCTTGCAGTTCCAGGAGGCATCCTTAAGAAGGAAGCTTTATATAGCTATTACAATAGAAAAGAAAGAATAAGAGGGATAGACAACCAGATGCTAATACAGAATCTTATGGGCTGGTGAAGAGCTGATTTTTGATCAACTTCCACCCTATACACAAGGGCTGCAACTCCAGAAATCAAGAAAATTTCGGGAGAAAGAGCTGAAACTCTGCTGGAATTTTTTCAGACAGCAGTCTTGTACGGGAGAGCTTTGAGGAAAACAGTGCTTAGAAATCATATTTTAATTCTTCTGGCTGAACACAATATGTTAGACGAAATGATGCTAATATACTAGTCTTCCTGTTAAATGACTTACAAGCAAGCATTGTAATACATACTCAGCAAACAATTATCAAGGAGTGGCATAGGCATGAGTTGATACCTGAACCTCAAAAGGATCGCTAGAGATCATTAGGCGCTCAAAAATTAACATACTAGCACCATAAGCTATCAAACAATCACGTTCCATTTCTCCTACACGAAGTCCTGGGAAATGAAAGGTTAGCAGAAATTAGAACTATGCAAGGTAAATTTGCATCTGATAAAATATCTAAGAACCAGAAATTAAGAACCTCCATTGCGAGCTCTCCCCTCTGTAGGCTGTCTTGTTAGCAGAACACGGGGTCCATCAGCTCGAGCATGCATTTTATCTAGGACCTACTTGTCATGAAATAATGGATATCAAAAAAATCAATATCAAAAATAAATATTTTCAAGCTAATGTTCTAAATCAATATGACATGCTTTAATGTAACAGGGAAGAAAAGGTGTGATACATCAAAGAAAAATTACTAGGATTATTTAAAACTACAACTAATAAAGGCATTTCTGTCACAGAAATTCTAGATGCTATGAGTAAAAGAATATCAACTAATCCAAATCATAGAAACAATGCTGACCAGAATCACCAGACATAAAAATAGACAGGCCATGCACCAAAAGATCTCTCTCAATTTATTCAGGTTGGCACGTCAAGGGAATGTCAAAACAAGAGCCTCAAAAGGTTAAAAGAATCACTGATGAGGCAAGGAGGGAAGAGCAAGATAGGAAACTGTAGGTTTTACATACACTGATTTAGACTCAGCTATACCAGTGTAAATGGTGTGAGGTATCTGCTTCATGATCAAGTGAGAATCACACTTGTGTTCAAACAGAAAGCTTTAGCCTGAAGGCAATTCCCCTTTACCCTCAGTGAGGGGTTATACGCATGCCTTCTAATTTCATCCACCAGTCAAAATTAAGAGCACATATGGTCAAATTTAGCCGCTTATCAGCCTCCTGTAGTGACTAAACAGTTCATCAAGCAACTTAAGGATGATTCAATGCATGTTAATAACCCCAACAACCCCACAAGAAACCAAATAATGGTAACAACATAAAATTTCGAACCTAGGATTCATAAGCATGATTGGACTCTGGAACATAATAAAGGAGGCTTCGAATCTTACCATATGTTTTAACTTTTGATAGTAAATAGGACCCATGAAAATATATGCTTGCAGTGGGCAACCTGTGATACCTGGAGAAGACAAAAAGTATTAGGAAGTTTCCTTTCATATGCAAGCAAGGTCTAGTTCACAAACATAAGTACACAAAATAGTTATTCCATTCCAAGGTCATATTCCATGCACCAAACTTGCGACACTAATGATAAAAAGGAAATGACACAATTTAATTATTTTTGTTATGAGAACATCCAACTTATATTAATGATAGTAACTTCCAGAAACATGCTAGAAATCCATTGTCTAATTTAAATTGAAAATAAGTTTCCTTTCACCCCTAGGGTTTCAAAAAATTGAAAACAATACATAACAAAGCTCCCAAAGAAGAATTAAAATGAACGGTTGCAATAGAATTCCCATATGTACATATTTCAGATGTAAAAATTTAAACCTGAATACAGAAAGTCTTTGCCGTTGTAGCTAAAGCCTTTGTTCACAAGAATTTCACTGTCACAGAGCAAGGAAGCATGGTAAAAAAAAATGAAATATGGAAAAATGCATAATAATCAGATGTCATAGTAAAGATGCAGAAAGCACCTCATAGCTTCAACTGTGTCTGCATGACCGCTTGGTTCCCCAAAGGCACTGCCATAATGAAACCTACCACATGAAACTCCAGCTTTACCCCCAAGAAGCTCTATCATCTTCCCCACTGTCATTCGACTGATGGTAACAGAATATCAAAACATTAAGTTACATCTTGGGTGCTTGCACTGCTAGCAACTATAGATTATAACACAAAACATGGATGATTATGACATGGCACGAGGCCAGTCAAGCATAAGGGCTGAATTTCACGTTCCATATGATTATTGCAGTTGAGTCCACATGTGCCAAGTTTGTAGAAAATTGGAGGGAAAATTAATTAGTGGCACATGCACATGTTAGATTTTAGAAAGTTTTTAGAAGCAAAAACCATGTGCTTTATTAAATCTAGCTTGTAATTAGTATGTTACAATTGTACTCAAGCATGTGATAAATGTGAGTTAGTTATGGACAATGTCATCAACAACAACAATAACCAACTCCCAAGCTATAAATATCCATGTACATGCATTGTAAAGATAGATAGATTGATAGTGAATTTTAGAATCTCATGTTTGAGTTTAGATTGAGGTCTAAGTTCCCTCTCTTTCTTTACTTCCTCTCTCTCTCTCTCTCTCTCTAGAATCTTTCTGTACTGAAAATTCAGTACTAATCTTCTTGCGTCACTTGCTTGTTAAGTTTTCCACTATTCCAAACTTTTAACTTATTTACCTAGGAAACCCATGAGGATTCATAATCAAATCAGGGCAAATGCCACGTTCAGAAAATGGGAAGTCTTCCTGCTGGATAATGGTGCCACAAACTCCTTTCTGCCCATGTCTGCTACTAAATTTGTCACCGACCTGAGGGGGCAAGAAATACAAGAAAGAAAGTCAACCTAAAATATAAGATTTGTATAGCATATAAACTGAGGCCAGATTAGAAATTCTTTACCTCTGGCCTACGAGTATGGCGAATTAAGAATTTGATAGATAAATTATTATGCCTATCATTATAGAGAGCCACTCGATCCACTACACAAGACTCCCCTTCAGGACCCTTAAATGTTTGTTTACTGCTCTTATATCCTCTGCATTTAAAAACAAGCATAAGCAATCTTGTTGTTAAAGGAATCTATCAAGAATTTTCACCAGAAAGTGAAACTAACATATTTGGTAATTCTGATGGTGGTACTCTCGTCCCCCTTGTAACAGCAGGGGACTGTTTATTTATATAGATATCTTGTGGGCTAATAATTTCCCCTGGTGAAGCAATCCCATCATCATCCAGTATCTACACATGTTAGAACATATCAGAATTAAAGAATATACAGGAAACATTTGCAATTCAAAGAAACAAATAACCAGAGAACAAAAGGAAAATGATGAAGAATGGGATCCTTGGGATTCGCAGAGTCAATCTGGCTTCCATAAAAAATAAAACCTCATAATAATTTCCAAATGTACTTTCAGCATTCTCAGAGTATGGGAAAAAAATTAACAGGGATATCTTGGTTAACTTTCAATTGGGTAGTTTGCTTTCATTTTTTTTTTTTTTTTATAGGTAATAAAAGCTTTATCGAAAAAAGTACATCGTGTTCACGATAGTGAACAAAATATACTTGAAATAGTTACAAACAAATCAAGAAGAGGAAATTACAGATTGTAGAAAATCAAATATGGAAAAACATTGTGTAAAGCCCCAAATCCTAGACCACTCAAACAAAGTCCTAATTAGCAAAGATTTCAAAAGATCAACATTGGGTAGTTTGCTTTCATATTTGAACTTTTTTTGGTTATGCTTCTAGCTTTAGTTTGTTCTTGTATATGTATAGTTTGAGTCTCTCTTTGTTATTAGAATCGTTTCCTTTTCAAATAAAGTTTGTGTTTGGTTGAAGCAATTGATATTTGCAAACAAAATTTCAATTAAAATCCAAACAAATGTTAATTTACTTTTTGAATATTATGTCCACAAACCAGGAAATCCCATTCATCAAAACCCATAAAAATATACATAACCATGGCAATTATAACCATTCAAATCACATATGTCCATAACAATGCAATCCACACTTGCCCAATATTATTAATTTATAATTATTAGTATTTTTGATAAGCAAGTTTTGGCCCCAAGTGGGGAAGGGGAATCAATAATAATAATAATAATAATAATAATAGTAATGCTCATCAGTCTTCACGGCATACAGGCTTCATGGTCAACATGTCAATTGTGTTTGCTCATCACTAGCATCCGTTTCCACATCACGTTGACCGATGGATTGTGACCTCATGAAGCTCCCAGTGGAGACACCTTTGTTGATGTTTGAGCAAGGCCAATTGCTGATGGAAGTTTGGCAGCAGTACTGACTTAAGGATCAATTACTGGAGGAATTAGGTTCCAGATGTGCTGGCAACCTCAAGATTGTGATGCACAGCATGTTCTTGTCATTCCCACACGTACATCTTGCTGCTGCCACATGAAATCAGATCCTCTATTCAAGGAGGATCAAACAGAATGGATCTTGTGGTTGCAGAACAGACGGCTAATGGAGTTTGTGATGCTTTGGATTGGAATGGGAGTTGAGGTAAAAATTGGTGAAAAGGAGAGCTGTTTTGGAAGGCTAAGTTGCTTAAAGAAAAGAAAGAATAAACTAGCTCTTCAAGACCCCACTCTTGGAATACTACCTCATAGGTAAGGGGATTTTTGGATTCAATTCCAACTGCTGCATGTCAGGAATTTTGGACTTGAATGCTAATATGAGAACAACTAAATTATCAAAATCTTTAGTGCTTTTGCTTTATATTTAATGATGAGACTCCATTAAAATTCTTCTAGGTGAGAATCCTTGAGGCACTTGGTGAGAGTTGTATTTTTCCTCGACACTATGCTTTGATACCAATTATAGCCATTGCAAGGCTCGCAGAAAGGTATTAGTAAGAACAAGTAATCAAAACATCCAAACGAAAAGAAAGGTTCAGCATTCTTCAACCAACTCCTTGCCTACATCTATAGAAAACATCAATTTAAATCCATTATGAACGATATGGATTATATAACTGCACTCAATGAAAACCTCACAAACAACACTTGTTGTCTCTCACAAACAAAACTGATAACCTTCCCAAACACACACACAAACACACACTCAAATCCACTCACAAACACAAATTATCCCAAATCCCATTACAACCAAAATAAACATTCAACACTTACTCACAAATTTACAGCCCAAAACCTTAAAACAACCAATTGTGCTCTCCCACTTAAACAAGAGACAAATTATCATCTCAAAAGTATATTTCAACCCCAAAAGAACTGCCAAACTACTCTTCAAAGAAACCCACTCGTGTTATTTTAAGGCTCCAGCTACTATTTCTTGGTGAACAAGAAATATAAAACAACTTCTTTGAAATGGAATAAACTTTCCTTTCACATCAGGAAAACAAAAATAGGTAAATTAGTTTTTGATAAGTATAAGAATAATATAAAAAATAGGTAAATTAGTCAAAATGGGAATTTTAGACAATTCCAACAGATCTCCACCTTTTTTTTTTTTTTGATAAGTAGATCTCCACCTTAACGCAAGCAAGTTTTCCTTGAACATATAGACATAGTGTCCATAGCTGAAGCCCCAAACTCGCACATGCCTAAATCAAACCAATTGTAAAACAATTGTAAGCTTGTAGAATCTTCTCCCCAACTAATTTGCTTTAATTGACACTAGATAATATGCTCCGATACCAGTTTGTTGTGATAGCAATGCTAATAGAAAGACGTTGATACAAACAAGAAAGAAGTTAACATGGTTTAGCCAATTCCACGTTACATCCACTGGCAATGCCAATCAAAATCTAGTATCAACAATATATATTACAACTATACTCAATTAATTCCTCACAAGTCATGCTTGAATCTCACAAACTCTCGAAACCTCCCACAAAAACAAACCAACTCAATCCCATTAAACCCAAAACAAACTGTCAATACTCACAAACATACAATCTAAAGCCCAAAACCACAATAGACTAATGTCTCTTACCCAAAAAAGTAGACAAATCATCAACTCACAACAAAGGTATCCTTCAACCTCAAAAGAACTACCAAACTATTCTCCTAGAAAACCCTCTTATATTCTTCTAAGATTCTTCTCCTTTCCCACACATGGGAGGACTATTTGACCCAAAGCCATCAAACCACTTACATTGTTGGCTATATATAAGGCTCCAACTCTTAAACCAAATAGCTTCTTCAAAAAGTGATATCACAATATTTCTTCAACAATGAATAAACTTTCCTTCCACACTAAAAGAACCAAAATAGTTAACTGAGTCAAAATAGGAATTTGAGGTAATTCCCAAAAGAAAATCTCTAAAAGATCATTTTTTTAATAGGTAATAAAATTTTATTGATACGAAAAATACAATGGGTTTACAATAGTAAGCCCGCTGCACTTGAAACGAATACAAACAAATCAAGGGAAAAGCTAACAAAAATAAGGAAATTAGACATGGAAATACAACGTGTAAAACCCCAAATACGAGACCACTCAAACAAAGTCGCAGCTAGCAAAGACTTCAATAGATCTACAGGTCTCTCAATGCTTCAAACGTTCAGGAATTATGTTCCTTCCAAATTAACCACATAAGACAAGCCAGCTCCATATTCCAAACATTTGAAGAAAATTTCCCCAACCAATTCCTCCATGCAAAAAGGAGAGAGAAAATTGTATTCAGCATCACCCACTACCATACATAAGACTTCACTCCACAGATCATGAGAAAACTTACAATGGAGCAATTTTACCATTTCTAATTCTGTTAGTAGCTACTGTTGACAGCTCCTGAACAGAAAATTTATTTATTTATTTATTTTTCGTTTTTTAATTATTATTACTTGTGCAATTCAAACTTGAAACCCTCCATAATCTTTAAACTAGGCTTCTTAACCATAAAATGTCTTGAGCTTTTACCCCATCTAATTGATCATTGAAAACCTAATCCTCAAATTGGAAGGCTGTCCCAAGTAAAGTTCTGAATCACATTCCAAATTTAAATGACAGCCAGAGAAAAACAAAAGTACTAAGTCTATACTATGAGATGCTTCACATAACAGTTTAAAGAGTGACTTAGCTGGACATTGCTAGGAATGATTAGAGTGCATATCTGATACATAATTCACTTCTTATGGCAAGACATTTGAAGACACTGAACGATCTATTCTGTCAGTGAAGCTGGTTTGTTTTTTTTTTTTTTGCGCACTTTATATGAGTGGTCATTCCTTCTCTAGTTTGCCTTTATATGAGTGGTCATTCCTTCTCTAGTTTGCTATAATTTTTGGATTCACGTACTTCCATGTAAATCTGATATACTGCTAGTACACTTCCTGCGTACTGGTTATCTCTTTTCGTTCCTTGGTTAATAAATTTTTGTTCTTCATAAAAAAATAATAAAATAAAAAACTTATTCACTTGTGATAGGTAGAAAACCCTTATCAATAAATAGTTATTTACATTGTCTAAAGCAGTTTTATTACATATTGATTTTAAATTCGTGGGAATAGATATACTTCGACAATATGAGATATAGTACCATCTGTCCCAAATAAGTATGCAGAACAATTGAGATCTATACCATGTGATACTGCACCAACTATTAATATGTATTACCCGCATATGTTTTGCACCATAGCCCTTTCTATCAGGCCTGAGTATCCTGTCCTGTGTGTCATTTTCGTACTTTTGAAGCACAGCACTATACCTGTTAAAGAACTCTAAGATAAGCAGCCATACTTATTTAATTACTTGGGCAATTGAAGACATGCAAGGACTTTTTTATAAGAATAATTTTAGTAAACAGAGACTACATCATGTACAATGAACACAAAGTAGGAAAAATAAAAACATGCTGTGGAGGCAGGTAGTAGAATCTAAAGTACAACCCTATGAGGGGAGGTTGGTGCACTAAGGCTATTTCTGGGCTGTATAGGGTTATTCTTTGGAAATATATTCAGAGGGAGTGGACACAGTTCTCTCAATTTATCAAGTTTGCGGTCAGTGATGGTTCTAGAATAAAATTTTGGTCTGATGCTTGGTGTGGTACTGTTAGCTTGAAGGGCACCTTTCCTGAGTTGTCACATTACGCAGGATAAGGAAGCACTAGTAACGGATCATATGCATCTCCACAATGGATCTGTTCATTGGAAAATAAATTTCATACAAGCAGCACAGGACTGGGAATTGGAGTCACTCTCATCGTTCTTGGATCTTTTGTATTCTATTGATGTGCAAGGTCATGAAGAGGATAAGTTGTGTTCAAGCCAGTCAAGTTGAAGGATTTCAAGGTTAAAACTTACAATAGAGTTCTAGCCTCCGCTGGAGTCAAGCATTTTCCTTGGAAAAGCATTTGGAAGCCTAAAGTCCCAACAAAAGTGGGATTTTTTCTATGGGTTGGATCTTTGGGATAAATACTAACAGATAATCTATGTCATAACGAAACCTGCAATACTTCATGACAAACAATAGCCTGCAATAGAGGGGAAGAAATGCATACCAACCATATCCAATTGTTGGCAGTGCATCTAGAGGGGAAGAAATGCAAGAAACTTTGAAGGATGTGGGGGAAAAATACTATATCTGAATTGCACTTCCTAAGAACTTTGTTCAAATGGCTTAGCTGTCATGTTCATCTAGTATACTTCCTGTGTACTAGATGAATTCTAATTGTTTTTCTAATAAAACTTATTACTTATCAAGAAATTGTGCAATCATTAAAAAACGAAACCACTATAGGTGATGAATTTGATACCTTTTCATAACGATACAACGGCCAAATCCACGATCTAAAGATGACTTGTTCATGACAATTGCATCCTCTATGTCATAGCCACTATAGCTCATCACAGCAACAGTGGCATTTTGCCCTGCTCCAAGCTTATCATATCCAACCTAAAATAGCAGTAATTAGTTCACAGCAAAAAATAGCCTGCAATACTTCAAATAATGCATACCAACCAGCTCAATTGTTTTTGTTGTCAACAGAGGTCGTTGAGGATACACCAGCAGGTATAGTAGGGTGTCCATCCGACGTAACTACAAATCAAGAGAGTTGGGCAGTATTAGTCATACAGATCAAAATTATGAAAGTTGCCATAATAAACAACTATGGATGATCTATTCACACGGGGAAAGAAAAATGCAAACAAAAAGGTAGTCTTCTTATTTTGTGGAACTTGAACCCACAGAAGACCATGGGAAAGGGAATTTATCACTGAAAAGGAAAAGACCACATAGACAAGATCCACCATAAAATGTCAAATACACTACAAAAATAAATAATAGAACAGACAGTATCTGATTAATAATTTATAATTGTGACGTCTCAACGCATTGACCATTTTCTTTTGGCTCCTAATGAAGTGGTTTTGGAAGTTTCAGATTGAAGTTGTAATTCAGCCAAGTTATACATACAAATTATACAGCTAATACAAACAATTGAATTATACTTGATGATTTAAATTTATCCAACACGCATTAAAAGAAGCTACAGAACAACAAAACTATCAGTAATTTCTGTATGAACAGAGGAAAGCATATTTTGTAACTTCATGACAAACATGCTGGAAGGTAAAGAAAGAACAATCGGGCTCCTGCCACAAAACAAAAAAAATTGACAACATAGTATAAATCCACTTGCCTGGTTATATGCAATATTTCCCATAGCTTGCTTCCCCATTGCACACTATGAAGATAAAAATAAGTAATTTCAGAACACAAGGGTGAAACATTTTTGATCACTGAAATTTAGAATCCAAAATAGCAATCTCTAGGTGATATAAAACCTGATAAGTATTTCTAGGTGACTGATTGTGATGAGGAAATGGAATAAGCCCAGCACAAACACCTAGGATGGTGAAAGGCTCAATTTCAATATGTGTTGTTTCTGTTGTAGCCTCTCCTTCGTATAAAGCAATCTATGAAATAGATAATTATGCAACAAGAGAAATTGAATCAAGTAATGACAACATAGCATCAAAGGAATTAACAAGTTATTAGAATGTAACAAACCAAAGCATTGTTCTCCTCATTAACATCAAGATACTCAATCAACCCGTCTTGTAAAAAACTATCAAACGTACGGACTCCAGCCTTGAAAGAACAAAAAATAAAATCAGTTTTGAAATTACAACTCTTAATTAAGGAAACAAGGCATAAATTAGCCTTACCAACAACTCCTTCATATGATGTTCTTTGATCCTCGAAATGCCCTTGTCAGCAATGACAAGTGGACGACAAACTCGACCTCCATCAGAAGCAATGTAAACACAGCACTGAAAACATGTTTCCCCTCAAAGTCAGCTGTGCAGTTATGATTTTATATACTGAAAAAAAATTGCAGAAACAAGATGATGCAGAGGGAAGCAACAAAAGACATAATTGCCTCAAAGTCAGCTGTGCAGTTATGATTTTATATACTGGAAAAACATTGCAGAAACAAAATGATGCAGAGGGAAGCAACAAAAGACATAATTGCCACACGCTCAGTTAGAAAAGTAACCTAATCAAGTATTAAAATGACAATCAAGACAGAAATCAAAGTGAACAAAGTGATATAAAATTAGATTATGACAAGAGAATCAATCATAAATTGTAGTCATATTGCATTAGCAACTACTTTCTCAGTGTCCAAGTAATTATGCAGAGCAGCATCTCTTTTGTTTCATGAGTTGTGATGAAACATTTTCCATGTTGTCCAATGTTATTAATATATCTACCAAGATTGTTAAAAGTATTGGGTTTATATTGATGTAATGGCCCAAGAGGACAAGTTATGTTGGAAGCCCATGTTGGGCTAACCCTAACTTCTAGTCTCTATATATACCTTGTTAAGGGTTCAATGTAATTGTTAACTTGAGTATACAGTAAACATGTAGCTACTAGGGCTTTATCCCATGGATGTAGGTTGTTGGTCAAACCGCATAATCCCTCATGTTCCTCTCTCTTTCTTGCATCTACTTCTCTACATTATTTTATCCTAGTCTTTAACATGGTATCAGAGCCGATGGTTGTCAGTGGTTGTATACTTGCTCAACCTTCAAATCTAAGTTTGTTAGTTGTTTTTTAATGTGGCATTTGGTACGGGGTAATGTTTTAGGATTCTAAAAAATGTTTAAAGATTCTCATGTTTAGTTGCAAATCACGCCAGGGAATCAGATGCTAGGGAAATCTAGATTCCCTCTTTAAACCCCTCTTAGTAAGAATGTGGATTCCCTTTGAAACAAGTGGCCATCTAGATTCCCAAACTTAAAGGAAATTGCATTTTTAATAAATTGACAATTTTAACCCTTTTAGCAATTAAGATAAAATATAAAACAAATCATCAATATCTTTTCCCTTATATTTATCTTTTCCCGCCAAAATAACATAAACAGGATAGACAACTCTGTTGATATATTCTTTAACAAAGTTCTATTTAGGTTTCACGTGTGGAAAAAAAGAATTTTGAAGGGGACCCTCCATTATTGCTAGGTATTCACTTTTGTTGTTGTGTGTGTTGCTCAACAAATTATTAATAGTTTATTTTTTTTTTTCATTATTTATTTAGAGGAAGATTTTTTTTTTTTTTTTTTCTTAAAGGACTTGGTAGTTACATTCAAATCTAAGGATAAAATGAAAAAAATAAATAATTCATTTAAAATTCCTGGGAATAAACCAAACATTATCATTTCACATTCCTAGGAATCTTAAGAGATTCCCAATGAAACCAAACATAGGAATAGCTACATTCTTAGGCATCCAGATTGCAAGGAATCACATTCCTAGGAATCTGGATATCAGGAGTAATGTAGATTCCCCCGTACCAAACGCCACATAAGGGCGTTGATGGTTTTTGGTGTAGTTGCGGTTGTTGTTGGTGATTGTAGTTGTTGGTGGTTGTTCTCAGCAGATTGGTTATTGTTGCTGTTGGTTGTTGTTGTTGTTGTTCTCAGCTTGTTGTCTCATTGCCATCATTGGTGGCTTTAGCTGTTGTTGTTGGTGTTGTGGATCCAACATATAGACATAGATTTGACCTGAAATTCAGGTCTGAATGCAACCTAGCTTGGTAGATCTCTGTTTTTGTTGTTCTCGAAAGATTGGTGGTGGTTTTTGACCATCCTCCACCGATTCAGTTGTTTTTGATGTTTTTCGAAGTTGGCATCTGTTTTTGTTGTTTTTTTATTGTTTTCAGCGTGTTCTTAGTAGCTTTCCAGTCACGGAGGTTGCTAGACGGATATCCCGGTGGCTTGTCCTCGATCTCTCAATAGTTTCCAGTGGTACCAAGGTGGTTTTCTCAGTGGTTGTTGCAAGAGTTGTTGGTTGCCAGCGCAGTGGTTGCCAACAAGTTCTAAGGCTGCCAATATGGTTGTTGGTCAGAGTTGACATGTATTACCCTTATCCGGTTCGAAGTTTTAGCTATTCTGTTTCCAGGATAAGGATAACTTAATCCTAGATTGGGAGAAACTTGTTTGGTGATTTTGGTTGATTAGGTATAGGTTTTGGATGTCCCTTATTAATGATAATGATAAAATAACCCTTATAAAATCTATTACGGGTATTTGATTCTCCCTCACCTCACCTCACTTAAGAGGTCTTTTGAACTTTTGGGTCACCACAATCCACCCCCTTAAGGGCTATGTGTCCCCATGTGGTACCTACCCACCACCCTAGCCGGTAAAGTCAACTTTGATGCTGTCTATAACAACCCAAGGAAACCGCTTTAGTCACATAGACCTCACCACTTTATACAGGCATTGAACCTTAATTGGTATGATGCATTTTAAAGACGTTGAGGTCAATGCAACCAAAGTAGAAAATATCATGCTAGTGATGGGTCAGGGCATGACAAAATGGTATCAAAACAAATCTGGTAACACCATGTGGCTTGGGGGCACTGCAATATGACATGGGCTGTGACAAGGACATTGGGAATTTAAGCTGGGGAGATGTGATACACGAAAGATTTGATTGAATTTGATTGTTTGAGTGTGGGTTGTGTGAGTATGTATTGAATCCCACACCAAGTGTTTACCAGGTGGATCTAGGGTAAATAAGTGATTACGAGAAGCCCCAATAGTAACTTGACTAGTGATTTCCTCAGGTCATTACATCAATTATTTTTTCTTTTGTATCATTTTACATCAAATCAAATGCATGAATTACATATCCTCCTATGAAAATATATAAGATTCCATATTATTTCACAATCGCCCATTCAAGGGAAATAACACAGCCAATACCAGGAGAAAGAATAAAATGGATAAAATGGTAGTTTTAAAATAATTTACCTGCTTCTCATTGACATATACACTTACGAACTCGCCAATTTTGCCAGCTCTCCGTAACTTTCTCATGGTAGCAGCAAAATGCTAAAAAAGAAATAAAACATTGAAGGTTAGAGAGAACATAAAAAAGAAATTAAAAAATTAAAAAACTTTCTAAATATTCACCTCAATTATATACTTCTAGTACCTGTGGCCTCCGATGCTTGCCAAGGATCAGCCCATTAAATATAACTAGAAAGGAATTTGGTGTGTGAAGCTCTTCTCCAGATAGTAGTTCCAAGTCTTCAACGCCCAAATAGTAGCACTATCACAACCAGTAATTAAAGATAGGATGAATAAGTGACACAAACATAGGCAACAGTGTCAAATCTTTATTAAATGTGAATACCATTACCATAACATTGAAGCAGAGTGAATATGTATGTCTATATTTACCATATATTATAAAGGTAGAACTCATACATAGAAGCATCAAAGAGTATTTGAAAATTTCAAGTTTCCACAAGATACTATTCTACCTCAAACTACATATCCGATGCTTTGAATGACAGCTTCCTCAATCGTAGCATTAGATTTACAGGAATAAATCCAAGAATTCCTCTCTATCCAAATAGCATACATACAAGATCATCACAATAGACTAGTTATAGTGACATACAAACTTTTTACCTTGGTTTGATCAATAGCCCACTAACGCTCACTATTCCAGTCATAATTCAGTATAGCAATAGAAGCATATGAAGTAGATCCTGCCAGGAAAAACACACACACACCAACACGTTCCCAAAAACAATGTCTACAGTATAACCTCATCACAAAATTCTATACCTCTACTAAGTCTATTATAAAAATAATTTTAATTTTTTTGGATAAGTAATGGAAATCTTATGCAAATCATGAAAAGGAGTCACCCAAGTATACAGGAAGTATACATCTAGGGATCAAACCAATCAAATACACAAATTACATGCATCCATCAAATCATAAACCAAAGAAAAAGAATGACTTCCTATGATTGACATCCAATCCAATAGTGTTCTAAAAAAGAAAAATTTTAAGTTTGCCATTGTCCTTTCAGAGTATTCAAAGCACCCATTATTCCTCTCCCACCAAATGCATCGTATCAAGCAATGAGGGACAGCCTCCTAGATAACACCATCACAATGACGACCAAACTTTCCTTGCCTACTTGCTAGGAGCTCAACCACAGTCTTTGGCATTACATAGAAGATACCAAACAAACTAAGTCCTTTATAAATTGCAAGCCATGCAACAATAATATTCTTTGAGCTATTCTTATTATCATCTTTCTTTGTTTCTTTTCTTTCTTTTTGCTAGGTAAATACTCATGCTATCAGCCATTGTTCTCGGAAAAATTTCTCGTAGACCAACCTTTTCAGATAAGTAAATGAGTATTTTAGTTATTAGAATAAAATATAAAATAAAAAAACCCTACTTCATGTACATGAAATTGGGCAAAAAGGAGTCTAAAGAATTACAAAATTTATGTATAAAAGGACAATTATTCTAAAGAAATCAGTCATGGAGTCACTATTAGTAAAACCCCACACCCGAGACAAATCAAACAACAAACTAGCAAACAATTCTATCAATTGTGTTCCAGGAAGTTTCATGTCATCAAAAGTACAACACTTCCGTTCCTGCCACAATGCATCAAACATAACAAGACCAAGTTCCAAATATCCAAAGGAACTGTTAGAATTGTGTGGTTAAATTTACCATATTTCAATAGCTTAAACTTTTGGGACAATTAGTAATTTAACATGGTATCAAAGCATGAGACCCTAAGTTTGATCCTTGTATCTTCCATTCTACCTCCCATTTAAAATCCCATGTGTTGGGCCTCACCAATTAAAGGTAGTTTCGGCCCGCACGTGAGGGGGAGGTTAGAATTGTATGGTTAAATGATTAAATTTACCATATTCCAATAGCTTAAACTTTTGAAACAATCGATAATTTAATAGAAACCAACAAAGATCGTTAACCTTTTCCGACAACACCCGTTGAAACCCAAAGGAACCAAAAACAAAGCTCCATAACTCAAACGCAACACTACAATGTAGGAGAAGATGCTCCATCGTCTCCCCATTATAGCCACACATGCAACACCACTCTATTAACATGTATTCTCTCTTAATGAGATTATCACAAGTGAGGATTTTCCCTCATGCTACTGTGCAAAAAAAGAAAGAGAAAACCTTTGGGAGCTAGCCCCCAGTGTTGGTTGGTGTGCATCAACACCAGACCATTGAGACAATTTCAAGAGAAATTTTAATCATTATCAAAAGAAGGTCGTCTCTGTTATGAGTAACAAGGGCAAAACAGTAATATCATGTACTTTATATATAAATAATATTTTATGTGTTAGAATTGACTTATCAAACCCTAAAACACTTTCATCGTAAACAACATGGCATCAGAGCCACCAACCCGCCGCTGCCGTTAATCCTCCAACCATCACCCATCGATATTGTTGTCGCCAGCAACCATAACAACACATTGCTAGCTCCGACGACCCTAATAGAGACCTCCAACAATCTCGATTTAGCGGCTGAAGGAGTTGTCCAGCGCCGGTGACCCTCTCTCGGGTCTCGCAACACCAGATCAACGTCGCCTGACCGCGAGAGAGGTAGGGTTTTACTTGCCCTCCTCTGGCGACCCATCCTAGCTTACTCGTCGGTCCTCGTGCAGCCGCTCCTCCACCCTAGCACCGCTGCCAGAGTTTTCTAACTGATGGTTGCAACTATGGTCTGATTTTCTTCTCTTCTTCAATACATTCTCTGATTATCTGTTCAGGCAGCCTTATGTTGATGTTTAGTGGTGGATTGGGCTTCTTTTTTTTATTTTTTATGTTGGTATGGATTTGTTGCTGCCTTGTTTTTGAAATAGTTTGGTGTTGATTCTTTGATAGATGAGTTGCTGTTGGCGTGGCTGATTGGTTGAAGTACATTGGTTGCTGGTTGGAGTTTGTTTTAATTCAGTCCAAAATATTTCTTTAGTTTTAGTTTGTTCTTCATATTGCTATTATGGAGTCCAAAGACAGTGCTCAGCCCCCTAATTATTTCTTATCTCCTAATATGTTATCAATAACCTCCATTTGTCTAAATGGAAGTAATTATGCTCAGTGGACATAGGCAGTTGAAGTCTTTCTTCTTGGTAGAAAGAAGTTTGATTACGTGATTAAGGAACCTCCTGTATCTATAGACCCTAAATTTGCTGATTGGAGAGCCGAAGATGCACAAATTAGGAGTTGTTTGTGGAATAGCATGGAGTCTAAAATCAGTTGTAGTTTGGTTTTCTTACCAATTGCTAAACTTGTTTAGGAACAAGCCAAGGAACTTTACTCTGGTGTTAACAATTTGAAGCAGATTTATGATCTTCATCTAAATTATTTCTCCTTGAGTTTGAGTGATATGTCTTCAGAGGACTATTATAACAAGTTTAAGGGTGTACGTGAAGAACTCAATATTTATCAGCCTATCTCCTCTAATGTTAAAATTATGAAGAAACAACGAGATTCTATGCATGTTGCTCGCTTCCTCTCTGGATTGCCTAAAAGTTTGAATCCAATAAAATCACAAATTTTAGCTAGTCCAAACCTCCCTTCATTGAGTGAAGTTTTTGGTAGACTTCAACAGGCCACATTATCTAACTCGAGTACTGCCCCTTTCTCTTCCTCCAATATTGATGCATTACCTTCTGGTGATAAATTTGCTTTTACCAATTATATGGGGAGTAATAGAGGTGGTCGTGGAGGTCGAGGTCGTGGGGGCCGAGGCCTTGGAGGTCATGACCAAGGGGTCCGTGGTAGTGAACAAGGGGATCGTGGTAAAGGACGTGGTCTTCGTAAGTGCACTTATTGTCATGGTGAGAATCATACAATAGACTTTTGTTGGGAGTTGTATGGTAAACCCTCGGCTCACCGAGCTAGTTTTCAAGTTCAAGAACCACCTTCAGAATCACTTTCACCAACACCCAGAGTAGTCTCTATTCTTGAGAAAGAGTACAATCGCCTCTCGTCTTTGCATTCCAACTTTGTTGGATCTAATTCTACTGCTACTTTGGCTCAACAAGGTACTTCCGCTGCTTGTCTTGCCACTCAGGATCCTTGGGTCATTGACTCAGGTGCTACTGATCATATGACAAGTACCTTAGGTTTACTCTTTGACCTTGAGCAATCTAGTAGTCTTCCCAATGTTACATTGGCAAATGGCTCAGCCACTATAGTTTCTGGTTTGGGCACTGTCAATCTTAGTCCTAATCTTTCTCTCTCTTCTGTCTTATATATTCGTGATTTTCCTTTTAACCTTTTGTCAATTAGTAAGCTTACTAAAATTTTGAATTGTGCTGCCATTTTTTTTATCCACTCATTGTATCTTTCAAAATCTCAAGACGGGGAAGATTATTGGTGGAGGGCATGAAGCCGATGGACTTTATTACATGGATCGATGTGGTTCTTCTCATTTAGTGGCTTCTCATTTGTCTATCTCACCTCTTCAGCATCATTGTTGCCTTGGTCATCCATCTCTCAAGAATTTGAAGTCTTTAGTTCCGTCGTGTCATCAAATTGAGTCTTTACAATGTGAAGCATGTCAGTTGGGTAAACACCATAGGGTGCCTTTTGCCTCTAGGCATGAGAGTTGTGTTAGTAGTCCTTTTCATTTAGTTCATTCTGATATTTGGGGTCCAATAAACACTCCCTCATTGTTGGGATTTAGATATTTTGTCATTTTTGTTGATGATTATTCTAGAGTCACCTATCTTTATCTTATGAAAGAACGGTCTAAATTATACTCAATTTTCAAATCATTTTATATGGAAATAAAGACTCAGTTTAATGCTTCACTTCATATTTTTCGGTCTGATAATGCTCATGAATATTTTCATACGTCTTTGTCTCAATTTTTTGATGATCATGGTATAATTCACCAATCTTCATGCCCCCATATTCCACAACAAAATGGTGTTGCTGAACGCAAAATGCGTCATTTGTTAGAGGTCACTTGTGCCTTAAAGTTTCATATGTGTGTTTCCAAATCATATTGGAGTGATGCTGTTCTCACTGCCTGTCACCTAATTAATCGTATGCCTTCCACTGTTCTAGGTGCTCAGATCCCTTATACTATGCTCTCTCTTGATGCACCTTTGTTTCATCTACCTCCTAAGATCTTTGGTTGTGTGTGCTATGTTCATATCTTAGGTCCAGGGAGTGACAAACTTGATCCTAGATACATTAAATGTGTTTTTCTTGGGTATTCTCGTACTCAGAAAGGATACCGATGTTACTCACCTACTTTTCAGCGTCATTTCATTAGTACTGATGTCACATTTGATGAATCTCAGTCCTATTTCTCTCCTTCAGTTGCTAGTGACAATTCTCCTCGTTGTCTTCCTCTCCTATCACTTGTGTCACCTATTGAATCTCCTTAGAAACCACTCCAGGTATTTTGTCATCGGCAAAAACCTCCAACAAAGACTTCTACCCCGCCTAGTGATCCGACTCTTGATCCTACCTCTCTTCCAATTGCTTTGCGCAAACGTAAGTGTTCTTGTATCTCTCACCCTATCTCTCAGTTTGTCTCTTATGGTCACTTGTCTTAATCTCTTCATGTCTTTACCACATCCTTGAATTCTACTATTGTTCCTAAGTCTGTCCAGGAGACTATGTCCATCTCCGGTTGAAAATCTGCTATGGAGGCAGAAATGTCTGCCCTTTCTGAAAATGCTACTTGCTCTTTAGTTACTCGTCCTCTAGGGAAAACTACTGTTGGTTGTCGTTGGGTGTATACTGTGAAGTATTTTCCTGATGGTTCTATTGAGCGTTTGAAGGCTCGCTTGGTTGCCAAAGGGTATACCTAAACATACGGTGTTGACTATGCCAAGACATTCTCACCTATTGCTAAAATTTCTTCTGTCCAGATTTTGATCTCCTTGGCTGCTAATTTGTGTTGGCCATTATTTCAGTTAGATGTTAAAAATGCCTTCTTGAATGGCGATTTGAAGGAAGAGGTGTATATGGAGCAACCACCTAGGTTTGTTGCTCAGGGGGAGTCTGGAAAAGTGTGTAGGTTGCATAAGGCCATCTATGGTCTTAAACACTCCCAAAGCTTGGTTTGGTAAATTCAATGAAGTAGTATTAAAGTTTGGATTGCGACGTTGCCATTCTGATCACTCTGTGTTTTCTCATACCTTTGATAGAGGAAAGATTTTGTTGATAGTATATGTTGATGATATTATAATAACTGGAGATGACAAGCAGGGTATTGATGATTTGAAAAGATACCTTCAAAACTCCATTCGAACTAAGGATCTGGGTAAATTTCGTTATTTCTTGGGTATTGAGGTAGCACGATCTAAAGAAGGCATCAGTTTATTACATAGGAAGTAGTGTTGGATATCTTGGAAGAAACTGGCTTGTTAGGATCTAAACCAATGGAGACTCCTATGGATCATAATGTCAAATTGTATGAAGATCAAGAGGATCTGTTATATAATCCTGAGAGATATCGTCGTTTAGTTGGTAAACTAAATTATCTCACAATTACTCGCCCAGATATATCATTTGCAGTTAGTGTTTTGGGCCAGTTTATGAAAGATCCTCGCCTTCCACATTAGGAGGCAGTTATTCGAATTGTGAGGTATCTTAAAGCACATCCAAGCCGTGTTCTTTTGTATGAAGCTAATGGTCACCTACAGGTAGAAGCCTACACTGATGCTGATTGGGCTGGATCACCGTTAGATAGAAAATCCACTACTGAGATTGCACTTTTCTGGGAGGAAATCTGATTACTTGGAGAAGTAAGAAACAAATTGTTGTTGTCAAGTCTAGTGCAGAGGCTGAGTATAGAGTCATGGCACACACATCATGTGAGCTTATGTGGATTAAGCGTTTACTTGAGGAATTAAGATTTGTTGTGAAGCTGCCTATGAGTATGCATTGTGATAATCAAGCAGCAATTTACATTGCCTCCAATCCTGTGTTCCATGAGCGAATCAAGCATATTGAAGTAGATTGTCATATTACTCGAGAGAAAGTAGAAGATGGTGTAATTGCTACTCCATATGTTTCTACAAGAGTCCAAACTGCTGATATGTTTATCAAAGCTTTATGTAAGACTTGTTTGGGTTTATTATGTAACAAGCAAGGATTGTATGATGTATACTCTCTAGCTTGAGGGGGAGTGTTATGAGTAATAGGGGCAAAACAGTAATATCATGTACTTTATATATAAATAATATTTTATGTATTAGGGTTGACTTATCAAACCCTAAAACACTTTCACCATAAACAACAATCTCCATAGGAGTACATCATTTTTTTCATCTCTATATAAGCATAACAATGTACTCCATACGGGGGCATTATTATGTTTATATAGACTACTAAATCTATCATTAACTGACATAGGAAACCCTACCTCTAATTGAATTAGGAAACCTAATTCTAAATGACTTGAGGAAATTCCAATTTTGAATGACAAAAATAACATCGACTCTAGGAAATAAAAATGCTAACATCACAATTAACTCCAAAATTAAATAAGACTAAATTAAAATAAATCCTTACTTGAGTTTCCCCATCAAATAATGTTTTTGAACTATAGTAGCATATGTTCTTCTTTTTCTACTTTTTTGATTAGTAAATCAAGATTGCAAATTTGATAGATGTTAAATCTGGCCAAGTCATATATTTTTGGATGAAATCCAAATAAAAATCTAATTGGTTTTAAGGCTTTGTGCTCAAATCATTAAACATCAATTTTCCATGCATAAGGAGATTTTTATGTTACTTTGAGATAAAAGCAACAGTTACATGGTAGTTTCACATAAGACTTCTAGAAGAGGGATCACTTTCAATTATTTAGCCTAAAATTTTCAAAAAGTGTCACCAAACTTTTAGAATATAATAAAAATTTTAACATAATTTTTAGTCTTTGTTGTATTCTCTTGGCTGTTTCATGTTTTTTCCACGAAGTAAGTTTTTTTATTCAAATTTATCTTGCCTAACAAAAAAATAAAAAAATTTTAAAAGCTGAAACTTACCAGAGAAATTAATGGGCCCTCCTCTTCATCAGTTGTAACATGAGTCATCAAGGCCAAGTTTTTTACCAGACCACAAGCTTCACCTTCTGGAGTATCACATGGGCAAAGCATGCCCCACTGTGACAAAAGCATCATAGCACAAAACAAGATAATCATCATGCTACCACATAAAAATAATTTAGTGAAGATAGCTTTTAAAGGTAGTGCAGACACCTCAAGCTTACCTGGCTAGGTTGCAAAGCTCGAGGTCCACTGACTTTCCTAGACTTCTCAAACTGTGGTGAGATTCTCGTCATGTGCCCCATAGCCGCTATGAATGATAACCTAGCTAGTACCTGTGAAGAGAGGATTTTTTATGCAATTGTAAATATGAATGAGAGAAAAAGAGAGTTTAATAGGGGAAATCCAAGAGCCATTTCAAGCTATCGAATTAGCAAGAACAACCAAACTAATCCCTAAAATTTAGGGAGAGGAAAGCCACAAGCGTTGGCTAAAATGCTATTCAATTCTCTAGAAAATTGTTATTATAAAAACTCATAAACAAGACAATAAGTTGCATCCCTAAGATGCAATTACAACCTCTAATTCAAATCTAATCCAACAGTTATGAATTTTTCCTACAGATGTCACATGCCTAATTAAAAAGTCACTTGTCTTATTACATATAATTCAAAAGTCACATAAGAAAACATTTAAGTTCAAGACACAAAACAGCAACTAAAATCAACCAAGATTAATCTCGAAATTAAACTTATGGATGTCTAAGCTTCCTTTTAGTGTTCCTATTCAAATGACCAGGTGTCTGTAAAACGTATTTTCTCATATGCTTTGCATCAATTTTCTATTATTTCATACAATTCAAATATATGACAGATAGCCTAAGAAAAAAATTACAACCAATGTGCAATAAGAACATAGCAAACCAACAATCTGAAAGATTTAGGACATAATACAGCAAGAACATGTTTATATAGTGTTATGATTTTGTACCAAGTCAAGGGAAAAATAGTGATATCATTGTAATAACCCACATATACACATATATTATATAAATAATAATTATGTATGTTAGGGTGATTAGGTTTTTGTGCCCTAAACAAACTTCCACAGAACATGGTATCATTGCAGCAGCAACAGCAACAACCACCACCACCACCAATCCTTTGTTCCTAAGTTTTTGAGGTCAGCCATGGATCCTCACCATATTAGTTAAGGTCAGCCATAGGTATTCTTCTTAGCCATCGAAAATCACACTCAATGTTACTTCCTTAATTGACACGTCATTTTTTACTATTTTTACTAATGTTATTTTTAGTCTTCCTCTCCCTTTTTTCCTTCTCTCAACTTGAATATACTCACTCTTTCTTACCGGTGCATTAATTACTCTCCTCCAAACATGACCAAACCATCTTAAGCAACTCTCCCTCATCCTTTTATCAATAAGGGTCACCCCTTCCTTTAAGGGAATTTGCTCATTTCGAATCCTATCTTTCCATGTAACTATAAAAAACTTATGCTATGTTTGGAAATTTGAAGGGAAAGGAGAGTAGAGGGGAATGGTTATCATCCACCTTGTTTGGATGTTTTTAAAATTAAATAAGGGAGGAAGGGGGGAATAATTAGCCTTTTCATAGTTTGTAATTTTGTTAATATGGTAAGAGTAAATTTGGTAAGTCATTTAGTCAAGCATTTTTATTCTCTACTCTCCCTCGAAATCTCTCCAATTTGGGAGAATTAAAAATGAAGGGTTATAAGTAGTTAGAACCCTCCAAACCCCTCCAAATCCCTCCCCCTCCTCCTTTAAAAAACATCCAAACAAGGTAATTTAACTTACTCTCCCTCCCTCTACTATACTCCCCTCTACTCCCATCCATCCAAACAAGCTATTAGCAATTATAAATCTTGTTTCTATTTTCTACTTCTGGTTCAATTTTAAACACTCCCTCATCCTCATTTTTCTTCAATTCAAACCCTAATGTCCTTAGTTGAGAGAGGAAGAGAAGCAAGAAAAAATCAAATTAGAGCATCAGCCTTAGATCCCTGCCTCTAATTTTGTACTTATTCTTACCCCCTTTGAATTACATCAGAATGCCTACTAGAAAATTAAATAAAAATTTAAGCAACATGGTAAGAAAGAGAAGGCATCAAAGAACAATAACAGAAATGTAGATATTGTAATATAACGAACCTGTGTCATGCCTTTTCTGTCCATCCTGAACCGTTTGACATTGAAGTTACCTGTAGAAAGCGTCCTCTCCAGGCCATTTGTAATACTGTCTCCACAAAGGTACTATACCCACACACACACACACAACAAAACAAAAAAACCATAGCATGACATTTCTCAATTAGAAATAATATTTTTTGTATAAGCAAATACCTCATTAACAAAAAATTTAGATGCAATTAGCATTTTAACAAAAATTAAGTTGAAATCAGGAACTGCTGTTTGATTATATAAATGTAAAATGCTTTTTTTATTTAATAATCAGTACCGCAACCTGGTACTTTAGAAGTATTAAAAATTACATGCTTGAGATTTCCCAACAGAAATGCAACCTGGTATGTTGTAAGCATCGGCAGAAAAGCACAATTAATGCAGATGACACCTATGGATTAGAACTAAAATAGGCTAACAAAACAAAAGATGTAACAACCTGGATATCAAAAGTCTCTCTCTGTGTTTTCTAGAGGCCACAGGATAACAGAAAAAATTGTAAAAGAGAGTGAAAGCAATTGAAGGCCATTGTAAAATGGCTTTAATACCATGATAAATTACCGATGTCCCAAAAGCTTATGTTGTCAAGAAATAGTGAATTTAATCATTTAACCACAGTTCTAACAATTTCAAAACTACTTATCCAAAAAACCTTGATGTCAATAAAATAATTCCCAGGACTTACTGGCGCGGGGTCAAATCGGCTAGACCTGCTAGGCTTTCCCATGATTTCGTCCATCTTCTTCTTAACATTATCAATCATCGTCTTGAACAAATCCTAGGATATAAGACCAATGGAGATAAGAACATATAAGAAATTGAACACAAGATGATGAAGGTTGTGTATCAAAATTCCAGCTAGGAGTACAAAGCTTAAAGTGGTACCTCAAAGAGTAGAGAAATTAACTGGCCAGATAACTCCAACCGCTTGTTTCCCACATAATCCTATAAAATGAAGGAAAATAATCTGTTTAGGACTCACACACCTACATACTACTCATAGATATATGTGCATTTCAAGCTTGCATACATTCTATCAAGAACAAGCAATGACCATGGGTGTGAAAAGCACCAATCAGCCAACGTCACCCATGTAAAACTGATAAACATAAAGAAGAGGGGTGGGAGATGATTATAGCATCAAAGTCAGTGGCCTAATCTGAGGAAAAAATGCAGCATCACCTACAATTTCTTTCTTTGCATAGCAAGATTTTGAATCTCAAACCCACCTAAGCGCTCCCCCCCAACCACCACATGACCACACACACATTAAATCTAATATAC
This sequence comes from Quercus lobata, assembly GCF_001633185.2. Classification (NCBI taxonomy): domain Eukaryota; kingdom Viridiplantae; phylum Streptophyta; class Magnoliopsida; order Fagales; family Fagaceae; genus Quercus; species Quercus lobata. Next base: position 87,344,285 of record NC_044908.1, read on the forward strand.
TATATATAAACGCAAAAAGTGAGAGAAAGTTAAATCCTAAAATGTCTCCTGTTCTGCCATGTAGGGAAAAAAAAACCACTTTAAAAACAGGCACATCAAAAAACAATACCTGAAACAGCACAGCCAAAAGAAAATGTTAGTGCCATCCGCTGTATCCCAGTCAGTCAAAGTTCAATAAATTCAATCAAAACCGGTCATGCCCATTCACTGCTTCAAACACCACACCAATATAATCCCTCACTCTCACTTAAAACCCATATTAAACCTTTACATTCACCGCCAAATAACACAAATGGACTCCACTTCCTCCTCATTGCCTAAATCTCAAATAAACCCTTCAAAACCCCATAAATCTTCACTCAAACCCTTCCTCTGCATCTTCAACGTCACCAAACCACCACCTGTTTTCCATTCCCAAGAGACTGCCTCTCAGGCCATACAAGGTTTAGGTTGGCGTATCCATTGTCTGAGTATTGGTCATATACACTCTTTTCGGCAAGCTAACAAATTGGTGATTGAAACAGATCGAGTTTCAGGGACTAAGACAGTTTCATTGGGGAGATGCTACATTCTTTTCGCTTAGTGGGTTTTGGCTAGGATCATCTGCGCGTAGGTAGATGATACAGTGTGTTGGGTTTTGTTTTTGATTTTGCTATTACTCTTGCTCTGCGTGCCGTTTGAATGGGGTTACTCTACATTGCTTTTTTGTTTAATTGTGTTGCTCTATGTTGCTTTTGCTTTTTACCATTTACTCTATAATTCTCATGTTACCCCATGTTTGGTAGTTTGATTGGTAGTAAAGTATAGAGTTTTAATATTAAGGATAATAATTATAATTACTTTGAATAGTAAGAATTCTAGCAGAATCCCAAAAATGAATATACATTGGTTGAGAAAATGCAGTGATAGTTTGGGTGGACATGCTGGGAGACTGGGAGAGATGGTACTTATAATAATTATATTATTATTGTGTTTGATTTGTGGCTTTTGCCTATTTTATAGAAATTATTGTATTGGTGACATAACTATTATTGTATAAATTTGTTACGGGCATAGCCAAATTTGTAGAAAATATTGTCCAGCTACTAAAAGATTTCTTTAAAAATTGCTTTACAAAACATAAAAATTCCAGCCACTGCATAAAAAAATATATAAAAAAAATTATCACAACTCCAAGAAAAACTCGGCGATGAGTGATGACACAATTTTTGCTCTAAGAAAACTGAGTCTAAATAAAATTCTACCATAATATTTGAGAATGATGAAATCAATTTAAACTGCTGAAGCCAAAAATGAAAGAAGAAACCAAAAAAATAAAAATAAAAATCCAACTGCTCACACAAATTTTCTCTAAGAAAAATTAAGTTTATTGAAACCTACTCCACTAACAAATAGATGAAAAGGAATTAGAATTAATGTGTTTAGAATATGCAACCATAGCTAAAAGACAAACCCAAAAAAAAAAAAAAAATCGACAAATCAATTTTAACAAGGAGATGTCGATAATATTTAACATGAATTCACTAATTACATATTTTGGACCTCAAACGCATTAAAATGTGTATGTTAGATTACACGTAAATAATTTAAACCATGTTATGAATTCTATAAAAACACTGTAATAAAATAATTTAAACCATTTTTAATAGGCAATTGAAATCTATTAAACATTTCAAATAAAGATTCATACATCCACTATAAAAAGAGAAATTGTCTAATAAACACGCTTATCATTTTAAAAACTAGAAAAGTTTGGTTAGTTTTGGAATTAAACTAATTACCTTGTCATCCATTGTATCCTTATTCAGAAATGCATCTATCACACGTCGTAACATTACAGCAACATATATGCATTTTGCACGGAAACTACCCTGGCGCACCTAGAAAAAAACAATAAAAAATAAAAGAACAATGGAGGACCATCATAAATTTCCAAGCTCAAAAGGTTGAAACAAAACTTACTGGTACATTTGCAAGAAACATATCTCGAAGGACGGGTAAAGCTCCCTATAAAAAAACTCAAGAGTAGTTGGAGTTAAAATTTTAAAAAAGATAAATTGTTTGCAATTGAAAAGAAATCTTACATACATACATATATGTTTTGTGATTGTATGTGCAAAGATTATATTGAAATACAGATCAAAACAAATACATCATCCACACATATACACACATATATATAAGGTAAAGAAGACCTTTTCTGATGCACTGGCATAAGTCCTCTTCGCCTGCAACAGCAATACCATATGGAGGTTAGGAAACACATGACAATCTGTACCACTTAAAATCAAAGAACACATCAAAAATCAATCTATTTTCAGGATACTAGTTCCATAGATACCAAGACAAATTCTAAAGATACTAATGCTAAGTTGACAACTTAGCACTACAAAGCAAATTCAAATGGATTTATTTATCCAAAAAATAATAATTCAAATGGATTTTGGGACAAGAGAAATAGCCATACAATTTTAAAAAGTTCTCTTCAATGTAAGTGTAACCCTAAAAAAACCAATTAATATGTTCATTTTTACATAATATCACACACATATTCCTCACCCCCTCCCCCCCTTTTTTTTCTTTTGAGAGCAAGGTTGAGAGTAAGGTCATAGATTCAAAACCCACCAATTGTCTGTAACTTTACCAACAAAATATACTTATACTTTGTGTGTATGTATAGATATTTATAATGTGTCAAATAAACATAGTTACAAGCTTATGTTGCAATAGGTCACAATGAGTCCAACACGTCTCTAGAATGTCCAAATTTGGAAATTCCTCAATCATTATGGCAAGTGTAAAGAGTGTTAAATATGGCCTAATTTTGTTTAAATTGTTAAAAAGGTAAAAGAAAGAATGGATCCATTGCAGAAGTGGCCATGTTACTTAGCAACCAATCAAAAGAAATCAAGAAACTTTACAAATTTCACTTGACTGCATAGATGACATGCCCATCCATTCGGTAGATTCTTTTGGGTCAAAACAGATCAAACCAAAAAAATTATAACCATATATTATAGAGAAGATAGGGAAGAGAGTTCCACTTCAAGCCCCACATGCGAAGCTCAACAATAAGAAAAATGTCACCATGGTGAGCATTTGACTTTGTCCACTATGCGTGGTCTCTTTCTCACAATTCATAAAAATAAGCTGCATATCAGATTCTCAAAATTCCCCCTATTTTTTATAAGTATCAGATTCTGAAGATTCATTGCTAGACCTGAAGATCCAACAAACCTAACCATAATCCAAAAAAAACAAAAAAAATATATATATTTCAAAAAATTTCAGCCATCAGGAAGTCTACATTGTCACAAAGCAAGATATCTTTAATGTCAAATTAAAATCTACAAATTCACAATGAAAAGAGTGAGAAACTATTTTTTTTCAGCCAAGAAGAACAGGAATCAAACAACAGGAGTAATGACCCCAACAACTGCATCACCAATAATGATATAGGAGTAGTGTTGGATCCAAATAATGCTATAACAGTCCACTGTATGTTTCAACCACAGAAGTCCACTTCAAGTTATTAACACCAAGGAGTGAAATGCCACATTAATGAAATAAATTGCATTAAAATATCAAGCAGCATAACACCTTTGGATCAAGATACTCCAAAGCCTGCTGTTTTGTGAATATACCCTTGTTTGCACATTCCTGAAAGTTGAGCAACATACTAAAAAGGTAAGACTAAAAGAGAAAATATTAAAAGAATCAAAGAAGGGGTTCGCAGGCCCAAAATATAAATAACAAAGTCAGAAATATAAATTACAATGCCAACACTCAAAAGATACATCAGGCAATAATCAACCACCAAAGAATTTTATAATTACTCGTAACAAAGCACAAACTTCATTTTTATTATCTACTACACAGATAATAATAATAATAAATAAATAAATAATTTGTACACTTTCTGGATATATTGGGCTAATATCCATGAGTGACATCACGCCGGTATACAAACATGTGCATCTCTGTGTATACATGGGTGCAAGCACCTCCACAAGTTGATAGAAGAATAAAAAGGGTAAATAGAATGACATAATAAAGATTTGGGGTAAGGTTGCTTACCAATCACATCTCCCAGACCTGGTCAAAGGGGAAGGTTTGTGCACTTGATACAACTTTTTTATCTACATGTGGTTATGGTGGGCTTAGTTACAAGAATCTATAAATCTAGAATCTGAGATCACAGGAGAAAGGTTAGGTTTCAAGATTGAATTATGCCTTCAAAAGATTCAACAACTTTGATGGACAAAAGAAGTTAATAACTAAGAAAACCACTTGCTGGAATTCTCTAGCAACGGTAAAGGACGTACCGCTAGGAATCTTACAGAGCCTATTTATGATCTAAAATGTTTGAAAATTCTAGGGATTCAAGATTTTGAAGGGTATGGTAGAAAAGATTTGAGTTAGGGTTGAAAGGAAGGAAAAACAAGGAAACACCATGACCTTTCAAGGGCTGTGAACAGTACGTATGAACAATACCGAAAAATTCCCACAAAAAAAAAAAAAACACCTGTCCTTTGTAGGGGAAAGTTACCATTGGGATGTAACTATGTAAGATTTGTTCACCCAGTCCAGGATTGGAAACAGGAGTCAATTGCTCCTTTTATGGATTTGATTTATTTTGGGCAGATGAGACAGGATTGAATGGATACGATTTGTTGGAACCGCCTTCTCACCAATCCTATTCCTTGCCTTGGAAGAGTCTGTGGAAGCCTAAAGTTCCAACAAAGGTTAGGTTTTTCCTATGGACAACAGCTTTGCAGAAACGTTTCGTTTCACTACAAATAACCATCAGAAGTGGAGAATCGTTGTTCTAGATTGGTGCTGCATGTGCAAGAGGGATGGGGAAACTATTGATCATCTACATCCCATTGCATAGTGGCTAGAAAGCTTTATTTCAAGATTTTTTTTCATTGTTTGGGTGCATTGGATTATGCCAAAAGGTGTTGTAAAGCTTTTAGCTAGTCAGAAATACAAGTTCACCAGGTGTAGAAGTGAATTAGTTTCTTATTTTATTATTTATATTTAATGAGCATCCTGTATTTCATAAAAATTCGGGGCAATATAATCCTTACATAAGGGCCATCCTATCCAACTTTCGGGCATTTGTAATGATAAGATTTGGAGTATGATTTCCCATTGCCTCTGGCGGGGTCTTTGGCAAGAGAGGAATGCTCGGACTTTTGAGGGTTGTGATAAATCCTTTCATCAACTGAATTTTTGTATTCCTTAGGACTCTGTTTGAGTGGATAAATGTTGTTGGGCTGTTTTCTTTTACTACTTTGTCTAGTTTAATAGATCAATGAACTTTTAGCATTTAAACTAATGTACTGTTGTACACTTCTTGTGTACATGGGTGGCACCCTTCTAGCCTTTTTTTAATGAAACTTTACTTATTTTAAAATTAAAAACAAAACAAAAAAAAATCCAAAAAAACAAACAAACAGAAAAACCTTCATTTCAGTAGAATGGATCATGAAAGCAGCTCCCATTGCCAACTTCAGATAGTTTGATGTAGGATCTTTAGGAATTCAACACTATATTAAATTTCTTGATGAGATCTTGAAAAGTTCTTGAATAAGTGTTGATGTTTAAGGGTTTACGTAATGAAAAAAATGGGATTTTGAATGTGTTGATGGCTGTTTGGTATTAAAACAATGAATAGAACATTAAATAAAAAAATATAAAACACTAGGCTATCCTAAGAAATCATAACAAGGACTCCTAAATAACCTATTTGTAGAAAGACTAGGTTTACTAATTACAAGGAAAAAAGTTTTTTTTTTTATAAGTAAGAAAAAATATTATTAATATGGGAAAAGCATGAAAATACAAAGAGTTCACGGTAGTGAACAAGCAACCACTAAGAAATACTAATAGACAAAAGGAATTTCATAAGGGTAAAACAATTAGAGAGACCCCAACACCGAGACCAATCAAAGAGGGTTTGTTGGCTTAAATCTAATAACTGAACCACAGTTTTCCCCTTATCCTCAAAAGAACGCCGATTCTGTTCAGTCCAAATAGTCCACATTAAACAGCCTGGAACCAAATTCCAAATATCGGAACTATGCTTCCAAGCCAATGGTACCAACAAAATAATAAATCTGCTACTGAACCTGGCATGACCCAATCGATCCCAAACAGCTGAAGCATATACGTCCACAAAGAATGAGCTATCGGACAAAAAAGTAATAGGTGATCCATAGATTCCACATTACAACAGCACATACAACAACGATTCGCCAAAGAGCGACCACGAAACATAAGGTTATCCAAGGTTAGAATCTGACCATGAGCTGTTGTCCACATAAAAAATGCCACCCTTTTAGGAACCTTTACTTTCCAAATGCCCTTCCAAGGGAAAGTGGAGCGAGTTGCATTTCAAATCTTATGATAAAAAGACCGAATGTCAAACTTCCCACTTCCATTAAGACCCCAACGAAGCCTGTCACACCCATCACCCCTAGGAATCCGGATTTGGATGAATTGAAGTAGGGAATATGAAGCCGCTAACCCCCAATCATTGAAATCCCTAAAAAAGCTTAAACTCCACACTCTGTCATTATCACCCATTGGAGGGCTTAACACTTCAGAAACATAAGCTTCTTTATTGGCTGAATACAAAAATAACTGGGGATAAAGAATTTTAAGAGGGACATCCCCAGTCCATCTATCATGCCAAAAAAGAATAAGAGAACCACCCCCCACCACAAAAGACAAATGCTTAGCAAAACTTTCCCACCCTTCACTAATACTCCGCCATAATCCACAACCATGAGCCCTTCTGCAAACTCTAGTGCACCAACCCCCTTTCCCCTCCCCATATTTCATGGCTATGACCCTCCGCCGTAGATGAGTGATTCCATGGCCATACTTAAGGACTTCTAAACCAAATAGGAAAAGGACAACTCATAGGGTTTTGCTACAGCCAAGGACGGCCCATTCTAGAAATCTGGAGATTACAAATAAATAAGATTCAATTCAGCTTTAGATAAACTAAGCAAGGTACCAAGAGAGCTCTTCATCATCCAAAACATCCCAAATTAATGCTTGAGCACTAGAACCAGCTTTCCCTAACCTCCTATACATCTTTAAGGGGGCTGCCAATTACGTTCCCTATGGGAAGTGAATGTTTTTTATAAATGTGCACATTTAGGCAACAAATGGCAACAGCAAGGTAGAGCAATTATCATGGATGGGCCAAGAAAGCAGCAGTTGTGTGTAAACCTGAGGCAATCCCATGCAAGTGGGCATGTCTAAGGGGGAAATTATTTGTTAACTGCTTGTTGACAATTATTTGGCTGCAACACGTATAATTCCCTAAGGCAGCTGGGCGTTTCAACAGCAAAGCAGAAAAATGAGTGTGTGTTGTGCATGGAATCAATGCGTTCTCTAGGTTTTCTTGTGGAAGGCAAATTTAGCCAAGTGATCCCTGCTGTGAGTTTTGAAAAGGGAGCTTGAATTTAGTTTCTACTTTGCGGGAAGGTAATAAAGGTTGGGAGACTGCTCTTGTAAACATGGTGTGGCTGTGACAAATTGGGATACTTAGTGACATCACAAGCAAGAAAATTTGGGGGTAAATTCTGCTTTGACTTATAAATTTTAGTTAGATTGCTTAAACAATATTTGACATTTCCAACAAAGAGATTAAATGTAGACTTCAAATCCTTGACCATATTGCTACCTCAATGGATGGCAAAAGTACAGCACTATAACGAGGATCTCTTCCAACCATCTGTACAACTTCTTGATCACTCTCCATTCCCATTGCCTTCATGACTACCATAATAGGAATCTGTAGCAAATGTTAAATAATTTAAAATTATCAACAATATAATCTTACAACAACTAGGAAAAAGAGAGAAGCAAATAAACTTGGATCAGAGATGGACAAAAAGGGAAAAATAGATGGTAGCTATGCAAAGACCTTTTCCGAAAACATATTTAGGTGTAAATACATCTTCCCCTTTTCCATCAAGATAACTGTTTTGCTTTTCCGATCCTCAGTGCTGCTTGTCACAGATGCGTTGATGCTGAAACCACGCAATGGAAGCAGCCATAAATACATATTAAGTGATTACATAGTACCCAAACTAAAATTTGGAAGAATACAAATGGGTTACAAACATTAGTCAGGAAGTCATAATGGACTAGTATAATAACATAAAAGACCACCAGTAACAAAACTATTGAAAATTAAATCCCCCCCCCCCAAAAAAAAAAAAAAAAAAAAAAAAGAAACACTCTGCATGATTAACTGCATCCATATCATAGTAAAAATATACCAGTAATATATGATTTGAGTAAAAATACTCAGCTAATGTAGCTAGCCACAAGTCCAATTAATCATGGTTGGCACCATGGAACCCTTTACATCACTTGATCATGCTGGGACATGTCCCCAGTTACTTCCCTATTCTCTAATAATCATGCCTCATAACTTTTAATCATTATTTTGTCTGCTCTTACTTCTCTTTGTCCATTCCATATCAATATAGTCACTCTTTTGTACTAGAACATTCATAGGCATCATGTCCTAACCATCTCAAAAGATTCTACATCATTTTATCCTCAGTTAATATTACCCTCACTGATGCAGCCATCTACTTCGCAACTTCATCTATTCAAGACTTATTTAATGGGAACCCCATATGAAGTCCAATTGAAATAAAAGTCATATGGTCTTAAATGTCTAGTTATGGCCATTCTTTTAGTCCCAAATGTTTCATTTAAATCTGTAATATACCCATAGGTACATCTATTGACTTTTTTTTCATTTTTGTTTTTTATGCCAACATTTAAAAATATTTTTTAAAATCTTAAACCTAATGGAACGCACACATATTCCATACCATATATATTACACTCCATATATTACTAACTATGGTCATGTAATTTATATAGATGACCTAACAAGTTGTCTAAATAAACTACACAGATTTTCATTTGGCCTGTCACCTATCTCCTCCAATCTGATTTGAAAGAAAATTTTGTGCATAGGGGATAGTTACCATTGGGATATCGGTTTTGTTTGCCTCATCCAAGGCTGGGAACTACAGTTGATCACCACTTTTATGGATTTAACTTACTTTTGGGAGAAAAGATGAGTAACAGACACACTTTGTGAACTCTATCTTCACAGATTGTCTTCACTCAACATCTAATCAGTCATATACTTGAAAGAGTCTTTGGAAGCCTAAAGTTCTGACAAAGGCTAGCTTTGTACTACGGACTGCAGTGTTTGGGAAAATTTTAATTACAGATAACCTTTGAAAGCAGAGATTAGTTGTGATAGATTAGTGCTGCATGTGTAAGAGGAATAGGGAAACTATTGATCATCCACTTCTCCATTGCACAATGGCTAGAGAGCTTTGGACCATAGAATTTTCACTGTTAAGGATTTTTTGGGTTATGCCACAAGATGTTGTGAAGCTTTCAGCAAGTTGGAAAGGCAAGATTAGCAGGAGTTCTAATGTTGAAACCTGGAGCATGATCCCTCATCACCCTATGTGGGGTCTATGGAGGGAGAGGAATGCTCGGTTTTGAGGGCTGAGAAAGATCAGTTCATAACCCGAAGCTTTTAATCCACAAGACGTTGTTTGAGTGGATAAATGTTTCGGGGTTGTGTTCTTGTGCTGCTTCCCTGATTTCCTTGATCGATATTTTTAGCGTTTAATTTTGGTAGATCTATTGTACACTTCCTGTGTACATGGGTCTGCCCTTTCTGCTTTTTTAATAAAATTTTACTTTAAATTTTTTTTTTTTTTTTGAGAGGTTAAAATAAAGAAGTGATATATATACACACACACACTAATATATATATATATATATATATATTGACCCCCAAAAAAATTCTACAGCTATGATGCTTTCACCATATATTTGACACCATTGTAGTTTCTACCTAAAGTAAGAATAAAATTTATCATTAAAACAACTCCCACCAGAGATCACTTGAATTGCAGAAAAAACTCATATGACAACTAAAATAATGAAAAAAGGGGAACACAAAGATAATTGGAAAAGGTTAAGTCATACAAAAAGCAAAACTCACTTTCCCTTCTTGTCACTATCAATAATAATCCTATTCTTAGATAGTTGCTCTTGTATCAACATCACCTGGAGATGATCAGTGGAGTCATAATATACAAATATCAGAAACTACTATGAAAAAAAAAGGCTGAGAACAGAATCATGTACAGTTAAAAGAACCATTTTTCAACTTTCTTTCATAAAAATATTTCTTAACATTCTACCCAATATTAGAATACATTATAATATGAGAGAATAATACCTTCTCTGTCCCTTTGATAACAAAATATCCTCCAGGATCAAGGGGGCACTCACCTGTAATCCACATCCAAAAAATAATTATATATATGTAACAACAGAACATAGAAGTAAGACCACAAAAGCAGGGACAGGAAAGAGCAAATTAATTGAATTCTGTGCACACAAACCAAGTCTTGCAAGTTCAGCTTCATCTTTTCCATATAATACGCAGCAGCAACTCCTTAACATGATAGGCATTCTTCCAATTGTAACATCATTCTGCAAGAACAAACCTTATATAATATCCAAACTCAAGTCACCAAATATAACTACAGTCGATTCTAGAAATACCTTCTCAAATCTGGTTTTTTGGGGATTATTTCCTTGAGTGTTGTACTCAACATTGACCAATATTGGAGCAGCATACCTTGAATTTACACATTATCAATATCAAAATAATTCAGAATTTAAGCCATTAGTTTTCAAATAGTTTTGCTAGCCGCATGAGCTTTGAGTCCCAGCCATCATATATGTAAATATTCAAAGTACATACATACTCTTGTACACATGCAGAAACACGGATAATGCATATAAATAAAAGTAACAAGGAAAGAAGGGAAAAGAAAAGAAAGTAAACATCCACCCAGCAACCAACAACCGGATAGCCAAAAAATTCCAACTGAAATAGTTGCAGATACTCCTTTAATTCAACAAAGACACCCCACTGTCCATAAGGGATACAACCCTGAACCAAATCTGCCAGCCAAAAAGGTTGAGTACTAAGCAACATTTCATTCCTCCAAAACTTTTTTTTTTTTCTTTTTAACATCGTAAGTGGGGGAAGGGGATTCGAACACTGGACACCTCCATTAAAAATATTAGGAAGTGCCAGTTGACCTAAAGATCATTGGCCTCATAAGCATTTCATATTCTTCACCAGACTATTAGCAAACAAAGAGAAGTCTGGTCCATAAACCCAAAACAATCAGAAACAACAAAGATATGAATATTCACAGGCATAAGTCAAATATGAACTTAATTTTGCAAGAATCTTCTAATTTTCTAAGTAAAAGACTTCTCTAATTAAATGACTTCAAGAATTTCTCAGAACACTAACCCAACATGTCCAAGAACTTTATACAATGGCTCTTGAGGTGTAAGGGCATGCAATCCAATGTGAGAACATACCAGAAAGATTAACTGCTATGTTCTTCTTCCTTTCCTTGATTGATAAGAAAATGACTTTCAAGGAAAGAACATGATACATTAGCATCTAAGCCTTAGGGGAAAAAGGCCTATTAGTCCATTTTGTCTAGCCTGTTAGCTACAACACCTTTGTGATTTCACCTCTCCCTAATAGTCCATGGAGGGATACACTTTGGAGTTCAACAATCTCTCTATTCAAGTGAGGTCAATCGGACTAACATGAAAAGGACATCTCATTCTATAACTCACTTGCAACAATCTGTTAGAGATGAATTAAGAGTGGTTATCCTAGTTCTAAGCCACAAAATTCAGAGATGAGGAAATCAAGGTTAACAAACAGAAATGACTGAAATGAAGCATATGATTGAAGATTTGTCACGAGCTATACAAGCTCTTCAATGACAGAAACTAGAGGGAGGCCCATATGGAGATTCTAGAGGGCAATTGTGAACCCTAGGACATACCAAAGGATAATGTTGAGGATGACATTGATGATAAATTGTATCCTCTTTCATGATATTGGAACCATAGAGCATGCGCCACAGGGCAGACTGGACGATCAGCCGATGCATGCACCTGAACAAAAGCAACTTTATGATTTCACATCCCTTTCTCTATAGCATTAAAGCTAGAATTAATTGAGTCAATATTGAGGAAATTAATTGGTGCCAAAAATCTAGAGCACTCTGGTTGAAAGATGGAGACAGAAAAAGGAGGTTTTTTTATAGATTGTCCAATTCCCACAAATGCTATATTAATACAGCAAGCTTGAAGAGGATGGGGTACATCTTATAGAGGAACAAGAAGCAAAGGACCTAATTGTTTGTTTCAGTAAAAACCGCAATTCTGAGTTTAAAGATTGGAGACCACTGTAGAGAATCTAGACTTGTTTTCTTAGTGAAACAAGTTGCAGATGGCTGGAAAGGGAATTCTCTGGAGACAAGATAATGGAGGTCCCTAAATGATATGGATGAAGATAAAACACTAAGGCTAGATGGTTTCACCATATCATTTTATAAACAGTTTTTTTTATAAGTAAAAAACTTCGGTAAAATAAAATGAGAAAGTACATAGTACAAAAAGCACACAGGCAGTGTGCCATGATACCAGCAGAATTTTTATAACTAAATAACAATGAGAGTACAAAAATCAAGAAATTCATGGAAGAAACTGTACATAGACACAACAGATGCATTTTCCCATTCAAATAGAGTTTGAAGGAAGGCAAGCTTCAAATCATGAGTTGTTCTTTCATTCCCCTGAAATGTACGCACATTCCTTTCCCTCCAAATACCCCCGCATGAGACAATGAGAGATCATACTAAAAATTACCATGGATCTATGTTTTAAAGCTGCATGTCCAACTAGCAAGAAGCTCCACAACACCACTCAGCATAACCCAATGAACACCAAAAAGTGAACATGCCATATTCCACAACTTTCAAGCTACAGGGTAATGTAGAAGTATGTGATCATCACTCTCCCCATTCCTCTTACACATACAACACCAATCCACCACCACCACTTGCCTCCTCCTCAGATTATCAATAGTCAATATCTTTCCCAGCACTTGGTCGTCATTGAAATGGTCATATATGGTTAATTGTCCCCCATTGTTTAATGTGGTGTCTTTGGGGGGAAAGAAATAGTAGGTGTTTTGAAGATAATGAGAGATCCATGCCAGAACTCAAGTTATTCTTCTTTAGAACTTTATTGGATTGGTTGGCTGCTTTGTGAAACCAATCACTCTCTTCTTTCTTTGATTTTCTTGATTCATGTAATTTTTGTACTTGATTTATTGACCCCTGTACACTCCCTGTGTACTAGGGTGTCCCTTTTTTATTATCAATAAAACTTACTCCCTTCATCCCAATTTGTTAGTCCTATTTAAAAAGTCAAACTTTTTAAGGGAACATCATTTATTGTCTTATCTGCCTTATAAAAAATATAAATTTACAAAACTACCCTTAAATAAATTTATCAACTTTTTTTTAAAAAAAGTTATTTTTAATAAGGCAACTAAAAAGGTGTCCCATTTACATTGATTTTATAAATATTTGTTAGTTTTCTTTTCAAATAGTTTTGAAAATAAAGTAGGGGTATAATAGGAACATTAGTAAATTAATGACTTTTATTTTTAGAAACAGGACAATACTTTGAGATATCCCAAAATAGAATAGAGGACAAACTAACTAGGACGGAGGGAGTATTTACTTATCAATATTTACATATAAAAATATTTACTTGTCAATATTTACATATATATATATATATATATATTTACTTATCAACATATAAAAATATTTACAGCTGTACAAAAATGTTTGGTAGAGTATACATATAAAAATACAATATTATATATAATTAAATCAAGCCCTCATGTTCACAAACACATTATTATGTTTGAGCTTGACTCGTTTAATAATCAAACCTAAACTTAAGGCTTGAACTTGGTTTGTTTTCTAAACAAACGAACATAAACAAGTTTTTTCTTGAGTTGAGCTCAAAATGTTCATAAACATCTTAGTTCATTTATAGACCTAGTTGATTAAATTTACCAGATCTCATTAGTTTATGCTTTTGGGACAATCGGTAATTTAACATGGTATCAGAGCCAATGGTTGCCGGTGGTTGTTTGCTTTGTGCAACCTTCATATCTAAGTTTGTTGGTTGTTCTTGTTAGTTGTTGGTGTGGCTATGGTTGTTGATACTTGATGGTTTTTGTTGGTGATTGTTGTTGCTATTGGTTGTTGTTATTGCTCTCAGCAGGTTGTCTTGTGTTGCAGCTGCCAAAGTTGGTTGTCGGTCAGAGTAGACAGGGAAATCCCTTGTTTCCCTATTTGGTGATTTTTTGTTGTTTGGGTATAGGTTTTAGCCATCCCTTACCCATGATAAGGATAACCTAACCCCTATAAAACCTTTGTTTGGTTTTGTTTGATATTAAAGAACTTCAGCTGGTTCATCTTTTTTTTTGGTCGGTTTAGATTCAATTTTGGCCGGTTCACTATGTTTTCATCCTCTTCAAGCAATTTTGCCAATTGTGTGTTACAATCCTGATCTATATGACTATATGCTCCAGCTTGAGGGGAAGTGTTTAAGTATTGAGTTTATGTTGATGTAATGGCCCAAGAGGCCCAATTATGTTGTAAGCCAATGTTGGGCTAACCCTAGCATCAAATCTCTATATATACCCTGTTAGGGTTCACTGTAATAGATGACTTGAATATACAATAAAGATGTAGCCGCTAGGGTTTTATGATATGGGTGTAGGCCATTGGCCAATCCACATAATCCTTGTGTTCTTCCTTTTCTCTTGCTTCTGCTTCTCTATATTATTTTATTCTTGTCTTTAACATGGTATTAGAGCAGGAAATTTTGAGTTCGATCATTGTCTTCACTCTACCTCCCATTTAAAATGTTAAATTCCCACTTATTGGGCCCCCACTTATTAAGGGAAAGTTTAGACACACAAGTGAGGGGAAGTGTTAGAATTATGGTTAAGTGATTAAACTCATCATTTTCTAATAGCTTAAACTTTTAGGATAGTCGATAATTTAACATGATATCAAAGCATGATATCCTGAGTTCAATCATTGTCTCCTCTACTCTACCTCCCACTTAAATTCCCATATGTTAGGCCTCACCTATTAAAATGTAATTTCAGCCCACACGTGAGGGGGAGTGTTAGAACTGAGCAACTAAATGATTAAATTTACCATATCCCATTAGTTTAAACTTTTGGGACAATCGGTAATTTAACACACCGTTTGCAATGGGTAGCAACTACATCAAAAGTAGACCATGTGATGCACATTATCAATTTACAGTGGTTTTTTTATCATTAGTCATTTGAGACAACCTAATGTGGGTTCTCCAATACTTAGCTCATGCAAAATGTTTATAAATCTGTGCTTTAATGCTTTTATTTGCTTAGCATTCAACCAAAAAGTATCCAATAATGACTAATTCTTAGGACAAGTAATCTTTTCTATTGAACTATTTATCAACCATATGCCTTTGTAGGTTAGACTACGGTACAAAATCTTTCATGTCATTAGTTTAGGATGCCAGGATGCAAATTCACCAATGGTGAATCCAAAAACAAAATAAAGAATTAATACATCTTTCAAATGCAGCACCTTAGCACTTTAAAAATTAAAAATAAATAGAATACCTATATGGACTAAAATCAGTCCCATGAATAGCAAATTACATGAAATCAAAAACATATATGATATGCATATGAAGGGAAAACAGAGCATACGTCATGTCAGATAAGCGGCAAAATTGGGGACAGATTTCATCATCGACACCATCGCTTGGTACTGAGGGTTTACCAATTCTGACATTTTTAAACCTGCATAAAAACGAGGAAAGGAAAACGGAACTGAATCAGCCAAAGAAACTGAAACTACTAACCTTAAAAAGTCAAAAT
Source organism: Quercus lobata (assembly GCF_001633185.2). Taxonomy (NCBI): domain Eukaryota; kingdom Viridiplantae; phylum Streptophyta; class Magnoliopsida; order Fagales; family Fagaceae; genus Quercus; species Quercus lobata. The sequence continues at coordinate 87,360,216 of NC_044908.1, forward strand.
CTTAACACTTGGTTTTCAAATATTATTTCTAACAGAAATTCATTACTAGAATCAAGTTTCAAAAAAGAAAATGCACACCCATTAGAGCAATTACTATGATGTTTTTTAATCATACAGCAACACCACCATCATATTAAAACTTATACACTATTGACTTCTAACCACAAAATGAATGCTACCCCACAAAGTATATTAATTTCAAGGCAACACATACACCCAAGAATTTTTAAAATAATCTAATGACTTACCTGACATAAACACTGGGGTCAAGGCTTGATTCAATACGGTCATTAGCTCGGACAATCTTCTTTATTCCAATATTCACAAAGTAGTTAAACGAATCCAAGTGTTGCTTCACTAGCCCCCTCACCTAAAAATTTCCCACATCACAGTTACAACATTTATACATAAATACACACATAAATAAATACCCATTCACACACATACACTGATAAACAGGGAAAATTATATGAAATATAAACAAATGTCACACCTTTAGGAACTCGGGAACAAGCTGGTATTTGTCGACCGCGGATTTGATAGGGGCGGAGAGGAATTGCATGTCGATGTCCGGATTGTCAGGCAATTGCTTCCCAACACTGAAAGTTTCAATCTTTTTAGACATTTTTTCGTTGAGGCAATTTATCAAACACATAGAATGCAACCCAGCAAAATAAAAAATAAAAATTGACAAACAATGAAAAAGAATAAGAAAGGTTAGGGGTAGCTTACTGTTGATTTTGCTTTGTGGGGTCTTCTAAAGAATCCTTCTTTTCACCCATGATGATCGCTTGCTTGCTCTTTTCTTCTTTCTTCTGTCTCTGTAACAAGCGGCGAATTGGGACCAAACCCCTTCTTAAACCCTCTCTCAAATATAAAAATAGAAGTTCCTAATTTTTTTTTTTTTTGGTCAAAATATATTTTTTCACTAAAATTATTTTAAATTCTATTTTTCTCAAATAGTACTTTCATATATAAAATAAAATTAATAATTTTTAACCCCAAATTTAGAGAGTTACATAATTGTGCTTTAAAGGTATTTTCAACTTTTGTTAAGTATAAAATTTTATTTCTTCCCCATAATTCGATAATAATTACACTGGGTGAAGGAGAATACAAACTCTTGACAATATACAATTTTTTTATTGGAACTTTACAGAACTTTTTTTTTATAGGAAAGGGATTTTACAAAACCTTTTATATATATATATATATATATATATATTTTTTTTTTTTTTAATGGTGAAAGTGATGAGATAGTAACAGCTTTATAATGGAGTCAACTTCGAGTGAATAAAATCGCATTTTTCAAACAAAAGATACACAACATGAAATTGGACCTAACCTTGGATAGGTAGTATGTAACTATCCCTTTTTTTTTTTTCTTTTCCATTTACAAATCTTTTAAATCCCATCCGATCTTTCCTTTGTTGTCATTCTATCGGTTGCTGTCTTGCTGATGTTTACCATAGTGGCTTACATGCCTTTGGAGCATCCAAATTGATTCATACCAAGTCTTGCTTTGTTAAGTTCATTTTCTTGTACTTAAAAATAAAATTTAAATGTAAAATTTACTAGTACTTCAAAAAAAAAATAGAAGTAAAACGACTTTCCGGTGAAAGGCTAAAGAAATACTTTCAAAAATTAGATTAAATTTCTGCATGACGTGCATTTCATCAAGGATTCTATGCACAACTTGATGGGAATGTAGGAAAGTATAATTTACTTTTTATGTCATTGAAGACCAAAATCAAGTTAATGATTGTCAAATAAGATAAAGTAACATGATTAGTTGCTGTAGTTGCTAGAAAAAAGTTGTGAAATTGAAATAACTAATTAAACTATAATTTAAAAATCAAAATATCACTGACTTTTGTTAGTAATCCACATTATAAACATATATTCCATTTTATTGTATTATCATCTATAAAAAGTTGAGCTCAAAAGTCTTATAGCTCATTGACATGAAATTATCTCTTTTATAAGCTCATCTTTCCCAATGTTGTAATTATCAAATTTATTAAAAAAAAAAAAAAGATGTTCAAAAAATAACAAAATATAGTTTTTTAGGGTATCGCCCGATCAATATAAGTTATAACTTATAAGGCGGAACTACATAAGCTCTAGAATCTTTGTACTTCCTTTTTCTCAATCACATTATCACAACTTTCTACGACTACTCAATGTCCCATATATATGAGCCCATATAAATTGAACTAGTTATGACTTCTGAAGATGATCATCTTAAAGTAAACCATTAGTTTCTCTTTGGATGTGTTAACGTATATTATGTTATGGGCTTTAGGCCCAATTAGGTTACTTGTATAACACATTTGTACTTGTACTACACTCTACTTGTACTGCACACATATGCCTCTTATATAAAGGCAGTGATGTATATTCTTTCATTCATGAAATACAATACAAATTATTCTGTATTTCTAACATGGTATCAGAGCCACTGCTCTGACCTTTTCTTAGCAGTCTTGTCTTCATTAGTGTGACTTCCTTTCATTTACTAACGCTTCCGACATCACAACTGCCGCCACAGCCTCTCGTTGTTGAACCTCCGACGTCATCCAGCCGTCGTCCTTGGCTTCCGGACCTGCAGCCGCCGTCGTTAAGGAGTTTCACACTGCACAGACCACTGCTCTTTGCATCACCGCTGCGAATATTGCTCTGATTTCATTTTTGAAGGTACCACTGAGATCGTCCTGCGCCGATCTACATATTCGTGGAAGCCTCGCCGCCATCGGAGACCGCACGCGCCCACACGCGCCGCCAAAAGCTGCTGCGACGCTAATCACGCGCCACCACGCACCGCAATTTCCTTGCACGCGCCGCCACGCGCTGCCACGGGTTCTCACGCGCCGGATCCTGGTTTGCTAAAGTCATCCCCTCTGCCACGTCAGCCCTAGCTGCGTCAGCATCCACTATTCTGCTGACGTCATCGCCACGTCATCCTGTGACGTCATCTGCTGGCCGTTGACCGTTGACTTTTTCAGGGTTGACTTTTCTGTCCAGGTTCTCCTTACCCAGTTTTTCGCGTAGATTTCATTTGTGCAGTCTATTTTTGCATATTTTGCTTCAAAATGAAGAATAAGGACAAGTCTTCTTCCTCTTGCAACAATCGTCGCCGACAATCCAACAAACGTTTTTGCAATTTTTGCAAACGTTTTGGCCATAATATTGAGACTTGCTATCAACGCAACAAATCAGCTATTTCCATTTCTGTTGCTACTGTTGCTAACACTGAGAGTGTCCAACCTATGGCTCCCGTCTCTGCAAAGTCTCAGTCTTCTGGATCCACTTTCACCATTTCTAGAGATGACCTTATAAATATTATCGTCAATGTCATTCGTACGATTGATAATGCATCTTATTCCTCTTCTCTCTCAGTTTTATCTGGTATGTCTCCTACCTCTTGGCTTATGGATTCTGCTTGTTGCAATCACATGACACCTCACTCGTCCTCATTTTCTGACCTTAAACCTGCACCGCACCCTCTTAATATTCGCACAGCAAATGGTTCCACAATGTCTGGTCATAATATAGGTTCCGTTACGACCTCCAATCTCTCGGTTCCTGGAGTCTTTAATGTTCCTGACCTTTCTTATAATTTATTTTCTGTTGGACAATTAGCTGAGTTGGGTTATCGCATTATCTTTGATTATTCTGGGTGTATTGTGTAGGATCCGAGGACGGGACAGGAGCTTGGGACTGGTCCCAGAGTTGGGCGTATGTTTCCCGTCGACAACCTTCGTCTTCCACTTGTTGCTCCTGTTTCTGTTGCTGCAGCTGCTACAGCTTCTTCAATTCCTTCCCTTGCACTTTGGCATGCTCGACTTGGTCATGCTTCTTCCTCTCGGGTACAACAATTAGCTTCTAGAGGTTTGTTAGGTTCAGTGTCTACAAAAAATTTTGACTGTGTTTCGTGCCAATTAGGAAAACAACCAGCTTTGCCTTTCAATACTAGTGAATCAATATCCACTGATATCTTTGCCCTTATTCATTCTGATGTTTGGGGCCCTTCTTCTGTCTCTAGTATTGGTGGGTCTCGATATTTTGTTGTCTTTGTTGATGATTACTCTCGCTATAGCTGGATTTTTAATATGAAACATCGTTCTGAATTATTGCAAGTATATTCTAATTTTGCAAAAATGGTTGAAACTCAGTTTTCCAAACGCATCAAAATTTTTCGATCTAATAATGCTCTTGAATATACTCAAGATGCTTTCCAAACTGTTTTGCATTCCTATGGCACTGTTCATCAACTAACTTGTCCAAGTACCTCTCAGCAAAATGGTAGAGCCGAACGGAAACTTCGTCATATTCTTGACACTGTTCGTGCTCTTCTTCTCTCTGCCAAAGTTCCTGCTCCTTTTTGGGGCGAAGTTGCTCTTCATGCTGTTCATACTATTAATCGCATTCCGAGTCCGGTTATCCAAAATCAAACTCCATATGAGCACCTTTTTGGGTCATCTCCAGACTATCACCACCTTCGCTCCTTTGGTTCTGTTTGTTTCGTTCTTCTTCAGCCACATGAGCATAACAAACTTGAGCCTCGGTCAAGGCTTTGTTGTTTTCTTGGCTATGGCGAAACTCAAAAGGGGTATCGGTGTTATGACCCTGTCTCTCATTGTCTTCGTGTTTCCCGCAATGTTGTCTTTTGGGAACATCGCCTCTTTGTCGAGCTCTCTCACTTTCGTGCCTCCCTATCTTCCTCCTCTGTTTTAGATCTTTTTCCAGATGAGGCACATATTCCTTTTGTAGCTGCTCCTGATCCTCTTGTAGTTGCTCCTGATTCTCTTGTAGACTTCTCTGTCCAACCACCAGATATCACTGATCCCTTTCCTAGTTCACCCTTTAATGAATAGGTGGAAGATGAACAAGTTGAAGACGAGCTACCCAACCCTAACCCTGAGCTTGGGTCCCCTGCTCCTGCTCCGCCTGAAGATCTTGCACAAGACATTCCACCTCGTCACTCAACTCGAGTAAGATTTATTCCTACATATTTACTTAACTATCATTGTTACACTGCTCTTGCTACATTACATGAGCCTCACACCTATCGTGAGGCTTCCACTGACCCTTTATGGCAGATTGCAATGAAAGAGGAACTTGATGCATTATCTAAAAATCATACTTGGGATTTGGTGACACTCCCTCCTGGGAAATCTGTGGTTGATTGTAAGTGGATCTACAAGATTAAGACTCACTCTGATGGGTCCATTGAGCGCTACAAAGCTCGTCTTGTTGCAAAAGGTTTTACACAGGAGTATGAGATTGATTATGAAGAGACCTTTGCTCCGGTTGCTCGTATCTCATCTGTCCGTGCCCTCTTAGCTGTTGCTACTGCCCGTAAATGGGATCTTTTTCAGATGGATGTCAAAAATGCATTCCTTAATGGGGATTTACATGAAGAAGTTTATATGCAACCTCCTCCTGATCTCTCTGTTGACTCAAACAAGGTTTGTTACCTTCGACGTGCATTTTATGGCCTTAAACAAGCTCCACGAGCTTGGTTTGTCAAATTCAGCTCTACCATCTCTCATTTGGGTTACATGGCCAGTCATTATGATTCTGCCTTATTTCTTCGTCGCACTGACAAAGGCACTATTTTACTTCTCCTATATGTGGATGATATGATCATAACTAGTGATGACCTCAGTGGCATTCAAGAACTCAAGGATTTTCTCAGTCAGCAATTTGAGATGAAAGATCTTGGACATCTCAGCTACTTCTTGGGTCTTCAAATCACTCATTCTACTGATGGACTTTATCTTACTCAAGCTAAGTATGCTTCTGAACTCTTGTTTCGAGCTGGACTCACTGATAGCAAGACTGTTGACACTCCAGTTGAGCTTAATGCGCATCTGACTCCTTCAGGGGGGAAACCATTGTCTAATCCCTCTCTTTACAAACGATTGGTTGGCAGCCTAGTTTATCTCACAGTTACTCGTCCAGACATCTCCTATGCTATTCATCAGGTGAGTCAGTATCTGTCTGCTCCACGATCAACTCACTATGCTGCTGTTTTGCACATTCTTCGATACTTGAAGGGCACCCTCTTTCATGGCCTTTTCTACTCAGCTCAGTCTCCTCTTGTACTCCGTGCATTCTCTGATGCTGATTGGGCAGGAGATCCTACTGATCGCAGGTCTACTACAGGTTACTGTTTTCTCCTTAGTTCTTCTTTGATTTCTTGGCGAAGCAAGAAACAAACTTTTGTGGCCCGCTCCAGTACTGAAGCAGAATATCGTGCTCTTGCTAATACCACATCTGAGCTCCTTTGACTACGATGGCTCCTTAAGGATTTGGGTGTGTCCACCTCCTCTGCTACTCCCCTTTATTGTGACAACCAGAGTGCCATTCATATTGCTCATAATGATGTCTTTCATGAACGGACTAAACACATCGAGATTGATTGTCATTTTATTCGTTATCATCTTGTCCATGGTGCTCTTAAGTTTTTCTCCGTCTCCTCCAAAGATCAACTTGCAGATATCTTCACCAAGTCACTTCCTAAAGGACGTACTCATGATTTGGTTGACAACCTCAAGTTGGTCTCACATCCACCTTGAGTTTGAGGGGGGCTGTTAACGTATATTATGTTATGGGCTTTAGGCCCAATTAGGTTACTTGTATAGCACACTTGTACTTATACTACACTCTACTTGTACTGCACACATATGCCTCCTATATAAAGGCAGTGATGTATATTCTTTCATTCATGAAATACAATACAAATTATTTTGTATTTCTAATAGGATGGTTGGCTTCTTATACCAAGTGTTGACAAGTTTTTGATGCTCAATTTTTTTAAATTTTTTTGAAAGTGTTGTTAAGTATTTCTTAATTATTTTTTAGGTAAATTATTCCTACTCAATTATTAAAGTCTAAAAGAATGTCACCAACATTAGCCATGTCAAGGCACTTTAACCCGATTAAAGTTGAAAAATAACTTGAAGCTGAAGCTAGAATTTTGGGTTTTAGCATTAAAGTGCTTTTTTTAGCATCCATTCCATGATGACTACTCTAATTATCAGACTAAAATATCAATTGGTTTTTGGTTTAAACAGAGTTCAAATATTAAATCTCTTATTCAATGATAAGAAACTTTACCAGTTGAGGTAACTGGAATCTATTAGCGTTAAAGCGCTTCAGTGCACAGTTCCAACTTGTGGTAGAAATAATGAATTGATATAAATGTGTGCTTATTTTTTTTTAAATGAAACTCAATGCCCACCCATTGTTTAGAGAATAGCTAAAAACAATAATAAGGATAAAACTTAGATACATTACTATAGTTGCAGTATATTAGATTTTTCAATTAAATTAAAACACATTTTTCTAAAAATAAATTTCAAACACCTGATTGCATTGACTAATAAAATATAAATAGTATTGTATTTTCAAGGACAATTAATTTTAATCCACCGAAGTGTTTGAATTGAATTAAATAACCCAATACTATGTTTGTTTTGGCGATAATGTTTTCCATAAAATAAATCATTTTCCAAAAAGTATTTTGCATAAAACTATCTCATTTTCCTATATTTGGTTGCAACCTTAAATGAGTTGAAAAACAATCTCTTAACTTTCTTTATTTAGCTTACTGTAAGACAAAGTTGTTTTTCAAAAAAATTTAATGGAAAACAATCTCTAAAAATAAGTCATATTTTTCTGTTAACTAAATATAATTTTCCTTTGACTCATTTTTTCTGATGCTACTAAATATTAGAAAACATGAAAAACTATTTTCACACAACATTTTCTATCAAAACAAATAGAGACGTATTATATCTTTAGATTTTGTAACCAAGTTTTACCATAATAATAACAATATTAATATTAAATATTGACCATCATATCACTTTTGTTGGGTTTTATATTGTCTTTTCTCACGTTTAAAAAACTCTTTAACCACTTTTTTTATTAAAAAAAAAAAATTTAAAAGGAAAGAATTTTATGGAGAGCAAATTGTGAAAAGACCAAATTGTCAAAAATCCCGATCTACTGGGGATTTTTAAGGGCCACTTACATTGGATTCACAAAAATAGGTTGACAAGAGCTCATCATGCAATGGCATACCACAAGGGGCCATTAAATAAATAAAAAATTGAGAGAGAAAATATTTTCCGCTGCTAAAATTTGAACCTGGATTAATTCAACATAACGAATTTTTGAATTTGCTACAGCGGATCTGGTGATCAAATTATTGTTTTATAATTTTATTTATTCTTATCTTTTTGTTAAAGACAAAGCAATTAATTTGTTTTGAAGTAAAATATTTTTCGGAAAATGTTTTCCCATTTTTAAGTATTTGTTTGTAGGTAAAATATAGTCAAATTTATAAAATATTTTCTATTAACAGTAAAATTATTTATAAAAAATTGTAAAATGTTTTACATTTGAAAATTTTGTAAAACATTTTCCAAAAACATATAGTAACTTCCCCCGTCTAAGTCACTAGGCCACTGATCTAGTGGCTGAAGACATCGCTCTAGAGACCTGTGCTTGTGGTTCAATGGCTGAAGACTTCGCTTCGGCAACCGATGCCATCGATCCAATGTTTGGTGACTCCATTATGCACTCGATGCCAGCGGTCCAATGTTTAAAGACTTTAATTGCTTCGACAACTAGTGCCAGGGATGTAGTGGATAGTGACTCTTCTCCGCGACTAGTGCCGACAGTCCAATGTTTGGAGACTCCACTTCGACGACAAGTGTCGACAGTCTGGTTACAAAAGACACCTCACCAGTGATTAGTGCTGGTAGTTTGGTGGCTAGAGACGCTGCAATGGTGACTGATGTTGGTAGTCTAGTCACCTTAGATACCACTACAACGGTGATTGTCGGCACTTCGGTTGGTAGAGTCACCGCTTTGAATGCCAGTTCTAGCGGTCCAGTCACCAGACCTCCAACACCAGCAACTTCAATGTTGAGCCATTGATTTTAGTGATTTGCTTGAAAATTTTTACTTGTCATACCAATTACCTAAACATATTTTACTTCAAAACAAAATGGGGCGTAAAGTTTTTGTCACTTAAATTTTCAAAAGTTAGATTCTCACCCCTTTCGTTACCCCTTTCATTACATCTGGTTTGAATGTCTTTTGATCAATATATTATGACAAGGTCCTTTTTTTTTTTTTTTTTGATGAGATGATGAGGTCCATTAAGTTCTATAGCTCAAAATAATGTCATTCAAAAAAATGCTGTTTTGAATCCTATTAAAGTCATGTCAAATATTATTTTCACTAAATTGTAATTTACATCTTTAAAGTTTTAAGTAATTTTAATTCAGTTTCCTTAAATTTTAAAATTTGAGTCCATAAAATTAGCTTGTTTTTGAGTTAAGGTGTATTTGTATAAGTTATTGAAAAATTGTGTTTTAAGTTTAAAATGAGCATTTGTAAAAAAGTTATAAGAAGTTGTAGTTGCAAAACATAGTTTTGAGTTTTAATAATACTCTTTTTTTTCCAAAACACCTAACTAAACAAACCATGAATATGACACTTAACTGACATCTTATCATGGTTCATTTCATAATGGAAAAAAAAAAAAAATTCTATCTTTTAATAAAATAAAAAATAAAAAATCCAAACAATACATAATAGTCAAAATCGAAATTTAGCTCAATTGCTGAATTTAAGAGATTTGATTTTTAATCCTTGCCTACATTAAAAGTCAAGTGGTATCTAAGTCTACTATTAAAGAGAACAATATTTAGAAGCAGACTTCATAGTTTGAAATTTTATTAAAAAAAATTGAAATAAAATTTCAAAACTATTGAAGGAAAAATCAAAATTACCCAAAAAAAAAAAAAAAAAATTACCGAAGCTTATATATAAATTGCAAGCTAGGGAAGTAGTAGCATAAAAAAGAAGGAGACGGCAGTTGCATAATTGCATTGCATGTGTTCGTCAAAATTCCTGAGAGAAAGAAAGAACAGAACACAAGACAAGACGACATGGGCAAGAGAGGAGGAGGAGGAGGCTCCGGGAACAAGAAATCAGCGCAAAAGTTGTCATCTTCAAATGGGTTTCACAATCCAATCTCATTGAGAGAAGAGATCACTGGAAAAAAGCAAAGCAAAGGAGGCAACTCTATCAATTCCAAGTCCATGTTAAAGCTCGAGCATTTGCAGAAGCTTGCAACGTGGGCCAGTGGGGAGGCCGCTATTCCTTCTTTGGGTGCTTTTTGTGGACAACGTTTGGCTACTGTAACGGAGGCCACGGGGGCGCCACCGAACCATTCTCTGTTCTGTTGTGAGAGGTTGGATTTCTTGTGTACTTGATTAAAGAGTAGATAGAGAGTATGGTTTTGGTTGGGATTGAATGATATAGAAGAATATATGATATATGTGAATGACTCTGATTAGTTTATTGAAAATTCAAAGCTGACCCAATAGTTTTGCAACACAAAAGGGTTGACAGAAGTAGTAAAAAAGACTTTTTTTTTTTTTTTTTTTTTTTTTTTTTGTTTTGGATTAAGAAAATGACATGTTAATTGAAGAGTTGATAGAGAGTATGATTTTGGGTAGGATGTAATGATGGAGAGGAATATAAGTGAAATAGCCTGATTAGTCTGTTAGAGAATCCATAGTTGACCCAATGGTTTTGTTCATAAAAATAGTTGATAGAAGTAGTAAAAAAGACATGTTGATTAAGAGTTGATAGAGAGTACGATTTTGGATATGATAATGATAGAGAAGAATATAAGTGAAAGACTCTGATTAGTCCGATGATAATCCATAGCTGACACAATAGTTTTGCAATTAAAAAGAGTTGATAGAAACCGTAAAAGAGACATTTAACTAAAGAGTAGATAGGGGGCATGATTTTGGATACGATGAAGTGATGAAGAAGAATATTGTGAATGATCGTTGAGAGCCTATGGTCGACCCTATAGTTTTGTAATTAAGAAGAGTTGATAGAAGTAGTAAAAAAAGACATGTTAATCAAGGAGTTGATAGAAAGTATGATTTTGGATAGGATGATATGATAGAGAGGAATATCAGCGAACAATTCTAATTAGTCCGTTGAGGATCAATGGCTGACGCAGCAGTTTTTCAACTAAGGCTTTGTTGTTTTATTGGGAATTGCTTGTACCAGTTTGGGCTTAGGTTTGCAGGTTATTTGATAGTTAGTTTGGTATGGATTGCATGGTTACATCTTTCTTGCACTTTAGATTCACCTGGAATATTAAAATTTTTCTTCTTGTTGAATATGGTAAACTGTTTTGACAATAAAATTAGAGCATAGAGTAGGAGAACAGATGGGATGTCTTAGTGAAAGTCCTGTTTGTAATTTGTTTGAATTTTGAATTGCTGCTAAATGGAGAACTGAAAGTGTATTTAGTGTAGGTTGAATAGTAAAAGGGATTTTATGCAGGGGAAGGAAAATATTTAGAGAGAGAGAGAGAGAGAGAGAGAGAGAGAGAGAGATATTGCTGAGATGGAATTGAATGCGGGATCAAATGTGGATTGGTGTCAGCTTAGTTTACACTAATTATACCTGTTGATGACCGCAAAATTACAATAATAGTTAGTGTGTATCCATGCTTCTGTGGTTCACATGATAACTTAGTAGTAATGACATCCTTTATGGTTTTCAACCCACCTCTCCCACCCCCACTATCTACCTATATAAAAGAAGCGTATCCAGGTTTCTGGAATTAGGGTGATGATGGAACCTCAGAGAGTAATCTTATTAGGAGAGAGAGATGGAGAAAAGAGAGGAGAGAAAATGATTTTCTATCTCCATTTTTTATGTTAATTTACAACGTTTTAAGTTAGTTTTTGTCAAAAAGAGTAGTTGCCACCAGTAACTGACTCAAAAAGAGTAGTTGCCACCAATAATTGACTCTCCAACTAGTACATCTTTTTGCCTTTTTGGAGCCCATCTAACTGCCCACAATTGGGTCCAAACAGACCTTATTTCCAACATAGGTAAGTTCCATTGGCATTAATTTAGTTTCGATCATCAAAATAACCGATGTGCATGGAGGTGCACGTGCACAAACTTTTAATCTTTTGAAGTTGCATGTAATTATACTGAGAGTTATGTGGTTTTGTCCAAATAAGCTTTTAATGCAAGAGCTGAGTCTTTGCATTGGGGAGAATTTAAATTGAGATTTTTGTTTATTTGTTGTGCTAGCCAATGCTAATGCTAAAGAATTAAATGTGTTGGAAGTGTGGAATAATATGTTCTTAGGTGTTCTACTTAATGTAAATAGGAAGAAATTTAAATGGAATTCGAGTGATTAGATCGAATGAGGGTGTTCTTTTTGCAGTTATGCTCGAAATTGGTTAGAGTAAGTCAGTATGGAAAGTAGTTGGCATGTCTCTATCACCTTCATTAATATATGCAAAGAAGTTTAATAGAAATCTTGGAAATTTTCAACACCCTTAAGACCAGTGAGACGATATGCATATGGAATCACTGTCCAAACCACAGGCATAAACCTTCAAGAATCTAATACAAATCATAAGCTTCATTGAAACAACTAGAACCTACACATGGGTTTTTGTCTCTCAAACCATGAATAGATGAACTTTTATTATCGTCCTATTTGCCAAGTCTCTTTGGTGCAAATTTTGCTTAGTTCAGTATTGACAACATCTTAGTCCCAACTCCCAACAAGAATCTAGCTACTTGGTCTTTGTTAGGACATATCATTTGATCAGTGAGATTTTTATTTCTTGATCTTCTTCAGTGTGGCATTAATCGGCTTGGTGATTTTGTGCATTAAAGAGTTGCATCAGTGTATAATATCATGTAACCTTCAGGATATTGAAATTTAAATAAAAATATTGGTCTTAAATTGATTAGCAAATATGATGTATCAAATGGAGTTCTTCAAATAGTTGTTTTATTTTTTATTTATTTATTTTATATTCGCCTTGTTGGATATCCTTAATAACTGTAAGAATTTTATGAGTTGAACTACCCACTGATTATATGATAATATATATTTTTTGCTTGATTACCTATTTACATGGAAGCAAGGAAATGGTTGTTTCCTGTTACTTTCAAATTGTACTAACAACATCTACTTATTATGAATTCTAGAGGAAAAGTATGCCACCAACATTGATTTGGATTGTTTGCTGGTTTCGTTTGTATAGCTTGTTGGACTTATAAGTTAAGCTCTTTCCTTTTGTGGTAAATAACATATAGAGTGACTCTGATTGCCACGTAACTGTATTGCAGATGTGAAACAATTCTTCAGCCTGGGTTTAACTGCACTGTTCGAATAGAAAAGAATAGGGCAAAGGCAAGACATAGGCGCAAGAAAACTAATGGTTTTACACAGAACAATGTGGTGTACAAGTGTTACTTCTGTTCACATTGGAATCTAAGGAGAGGGACCCCAAAAGGACATATGAAAGAGATATGTCCCTCAAAGGCCAAAACATCTTTAAAATCAGAACCTGCAAAATCCAGGCTTCAGAAGTGCACTAGCTTGGAGAAGGTCGCCAGAGGCAAAGATGATACCTATAAAACAAATGAGATAGCTTCACCAGCCTTAGCCAGTGAGAATCCTACCACAGATGGTCCTGTATCTCCATTGATCCCTACTACAGATAGTCCTGTGACTCCATTGGTGAGTAGTGGTTCTACTTTGTTGGAGGCTAGAAGGAGAAAGAGGAATCGATCAGCATTGAAGAAATCAGCTGGACCTGAAAATGATTCTACCCCAATAGATGTAGAAAAAACTGTTAGCTCAAATAAACAAAGAAGAAAATCTTGGACTAGTTTGAAGGAAATTGCTGAGAGCACCGAGTATGTTAGCAGTCGAAACATCACTAATTTGGCAATCCCTTTGTTTATATAATTGGGACAATTTCTTTTATTTTTAATTCAATTTTGTTATACTTCAGTAGATCAGTACTGTTGGAGGGAAATCACTGGGTCTTGTGTAAGAGTGAGGGAGAGTTGTTTATGTTGTACTGAAACAAAAGGCAATGTTATCAAAGCAGCTACTACCTGACCAGTTAACCTAAATCGATCCCCATTGACCTCCTTAACAGTAATTTCTAAATTCACTTCCAAAGTTCCAATAATTTTATTAGCCTTGAAAACCTGCATAGAGAATGACGAGTTTCAAACTATTTTGCTTTTTGCTCTTCTTTTGGAATTAGATGCACATTAGGTGGGAAGACAAAAAGAAAAGTATTTCCCTCTCTATCTCTCTCTCTCTCTCTAACGAAATAAGAAAAGAAATGTAGAGTTCAAATTAGAAGGCACATGAAAGCTCTTATTATTTAATAAAAGCTCTTATTCAATCTAGCACAAATCAACAAATTTTCAGAACAATATGTACTGTACAGGCATGAAGTGATCAACAGGTGAAGTATTCAAATCTCCTATATGTTGCATTCCACATGGAATACCAAACAATTGTACATCCTCGTCATGTCATGACAATACATGTTTTATGAGAAAATTCAAAACATGGCTTTATCACCTAGAGATTCCAGTTCTGCAAAGGAAAATTTAGATAACCAGCAAAAAGAGAAATAAAATTACACTGATGGTTATAGAATTAGTTTCTTCATCAATCGTTATGTTACTATATTGAAAATCACTATGGCAATAAATTATACGTTGATGAGCTACTGGGAGCTCCTTTTCCAATATAGTGATCTCTTCAATGGTATCCAAGCAAAAGGATTTAGCTTCTTCAGGTGAAGAAAAACTCTTGGTTGCACCTAGCCAATTCTGAAACATCGAAGGGTTACTCATTTATTTTATTCTCTCTCCCCTCACCTGTGATACTAAAGACTGCCTTACCTCTTCCTCGCCAGCTCCGTTGGCGAGACCTACACCAGCAGGCCTCCCATCACTAGCACACCTGCAGTCACCACCCATCACCGGTTATACTTCCCATTTTACCCTTTTCCCTCACGTCACCATCGGTCAACCTCAGCCTCATGTCATCCTTATAACCCCAGTTCTTACCATTTCTTCTTAAACATGGCGACAATGATCTCCAAATTTCTAAGAACTCTCAAATTATATAAGACAAATCCCAGTGCAATGTCACAAGTTGTGTGGTCTTCCCACAAATCAATTAAATTACAGAACTCCGGGTCCTGCTGAATGAGCTGCTGGACTTGTGTCCAACTCTTTTGTATCTGTTCTTGAATAATTCTGAATTTCCATCATCGCCAAATAAATGAAAAAACTCATGTTTGTCCTGTGGTTGTAAAACTACATAATATACACGCAAGATCTAAGCTCTTCTTGCTCTTCGAGTTCTTCAGTTCCCTCATCAAGCACAAAATCAATATCTGGAACATAACCATCCCACTTCATCTCATTAATTAGCACACCAAGCTTCTCATATATATCTTTGCATCTAGGATGAGCCTTGTCACACACAAGAAAGGTGTGAACCTCATCTTTTACCTCAATCCAACTGCAACCCGGTTCCTTTTTCAACTTATTGTACTTCATTATTTTTCTCATCTCTGAAACTTCACCCCACATACCTGTATGTGCATAGATATTTGATAAAAGGATATAAGCGGAAGAGTCTTGAGGGTCTAATTGCAGGAGAGAATTGGCTGCTTTTTCTGCCACCTCTACATTCCCATGCATCATGCAAATACTAAGAAGATTTCTCCATATAATATCATCAGCTTCAAAAGGCATCTCTTGA
The DNA here is from genome assembly GCF_001633185.2 of Quercus lobata. NCBI lineage: Eukaryota > Viridiplantae > Streptophyta > Magnoliopsida > Fagales > Fagaceae > Quercus > Quercus lobata. The sequence goes on from NC_044908.1 coordinate 87,375,889, forward strand.
ATAAGCTTCAAAGCCTCATTAACTTTACCGGACCTGCCTAATATATCCACCATACATGAATAATGCTCCAAATGAGGATCTAAACCATAGTCGCTTAGCATAGAATGGAAGTATCGCAACCCCTTCTCAACATGCCCAATGTGCCCACAGGCGCGGAGAACTGAAACAAAAGTGGTATGGTTTGGTTTCACATTTTCAAGCTGCATATTCTCAAAAGTTCTTAGGGCCTCTTCTCCAAGACCATAGTAAGCATAGCCACAGATCATGGCATTCCATGTCACGGGATCTCGCCTAAGTGCTTTCATAAACATTAGTTGGGAGTCTTGCATGACTCCACATTTTGAGTACATATCAACAAGAGTGCTGGCTATATACACGTCTGATTGCAATTGCAGCTTAATAATTTGAGCATGGATTTGCTTCCCAAGTCCAATGGTAGCCAAATTAGCACAAGTATCAATAACTGTTGCATAAGTGAAGTTATCGGGGTTTACACCCCTCTCTAACATCTGAGAGAAAAATCTCTGAGCACTCTCACTTTGATTTTGTAGAGAGAATCCAGAAATTATGGCATTCCATGAAACCATATTTGGCTCTTCTGTTCTGTCATGGATCTTTTCTGCCTCTTCCATCATACCACACTTGCAGTACATATCCACAAGGGCACTTGCAACAAACACATCCAACCCCATTCCAGATTTGATAATTCTGTTATGGATCTCCATGCCACAGTTTAAAGCTTGCTGACTTGCACAAGCTTTTAAAACACTGCCGTAGGTGAAATCATCAGGTTCCATTCTTGATCGAAGCATCGAAAGAAATAGTGAAAGTGTTTCCTCTCTGTTTTCATTTTGCTCATGAGCTGCAATAATTGCATTCCAAGATACAGCATCTCTTCTTCCTATCTCATCAAACACAAAACAAGCTTCAAACAGAGATCCACATTTACCATACATGTCCAACATGGCATTTGCCACACAAATATTTGACCTCAAACTACTCTTGACTGCTAATCCATGTAGTTGAAGTCCCTCCAAATGGCTTTTGATCACTGCACATGCCTTAAATGCACCAGATAGACTTATTTCATCAAAACCAAGGCCAGAATTATGTAAAAGCAGAAATAGCTCCAGAGCTCTAAAACCTTGATCACTTCGAGTATACCCAACAATAATGGCATTGTAAGATTGCAAACTACGGTTTGTCAATGAGTTAAATACCTTTTGAGCGTCAGGCATGCTGTCACATTTTGCATACATATCTAGAGTGGCAGTTCCCACAATGACATCAGATCCAAAGTTGGCCTTTAAAGCATGTCCATGCAACTGCATGCCTAACCTAAATGCAGATAAGCCTGCACAGGACCTGAAAACACTAGCATAAATAGATTGACTAACAATGGCTCCTGCCATCTGCATCTTCTTGAACAGTTCTAAGCCCTTAATGAACTGATCATTCTGAACACAACCCGCAATAACAGCGCTCCAAGAAACCCAATTCTTTTCAGGCATTTCATAGAAAACCTGAATAGAGTCATCTAATTTCTTACATTTAGCATACATATCAACAAGAGCACTTCCTGTTACCACATCGTTATTGAAACCTCTCTGCACTGCATTTCCATGAATCTGAATACCCAAGTCAACGTCTTCCATTAAAGAACATGCTTTTAAAACAACAGCCAACGTAGTATGATCAAACACTGTTCCCATTTTCTGCATTTTAACAAAGACATCAACAGCTTCACAATAATCATCGTTCTGCAAGTACCCTGAAATCAAAGAATTCCATGACACGACATCCCTCTCAGGCATTGAATCAAAAACTGACTGTGCAAACTCCATCTTCCCGCATCCCACATACCCAAAAATCAGAGTGTTCCAAGACACTATGTCTCGTTGACACATTCTATCAAACACATGGTTAGCATATTCCAAGCTACCACATTTCACATACATCTGCATTAAACAATTGGTAACAAAGACAGTGGGCTGAAACCCAGTTACAATCATGCGAGCATGGGCTTGTTTGGCTGGACTCAGAGCTCGTTGGTGTGAGCATTGTTGGAAAGTGTGGGAAAAGGTTTTCCACCTTGTGGGTGTTGTTTGGTTTGGCACAACAGTACTAAATGGAGAAAAAGGTACAGTTTTGTATAGAGGCGATGACAAGAAACAGAAGAGCCTCATTAACAGAAAGTGAAGAGGCTGTAACCATTCAAATGAATGATTGTTTTTTTTCGGTTTGCTGAACGATTTTTTTTTTTTTGAGTAAAATGTTTTTCTTTTATTTAAATAAGTCTTTAAGGTACAAGACCAGCACAAGACAACACCAAAAGCTTAAGCAAGATCTCCCAACTAAACCGAGACAACAAAATGAGTTTTAGCAGAAAACTATAAGCCACAATATTATTGGACTTACAAACATAAATGAGACATATAATAACTACGAAATTTTACTTAGAAAAAAAAAAAAAAAAGAAGAAGAAAACTACGAAATTGTATACATAAAAACTCGATAATTTTTTTTTTGAGGGGAAAAAAAAAAAAACTCGATATTTTCCTTATATGCTCTTTTTTCATATTATAAAAAAGGTATATATTAGTAAATTATTTTTAAAAAATATTTTATGAAAAAAATGAAAAAGTTATAAATTTTTTTAATAACTTTTTCAATTCTTTATAAAATGTTTTTAAAAATGAAAGAGATAGCATACATTATATTAAAAAAAAAAAAAAACAATTATCAGATATCCCTCTTTTCTCCTCTCCTCCCCTTCTATCCCTACTCTCCTCACCCCCTAAACTTCCAAACCTAATGGTTTCAGATTGTTGTGGAAAATAAATATGATTTCAATATTACACCTTTCCTTCTAGCCATCCATGTTAACATGGCTAGCTATACTTATGGTTTTAAGTAAAATTTATCCCATCTGGTTGATGATTGTAGGCACCTTCTCAGCAGGTTCCCCCCATCACAAGATTCAACACTGCTTTAGTTTTAGTGAGGCTAATCGTTGTGCAGACGCTTTGGCAAGAATGGGTGCTGGGATGCTCTCTGATTTTGTTTCTTTTGATTTAGCCCCTGTTTGTATTTTGGAACAAATTAGGCTTGATGCCTTAGGAACTCTGTATTCTAGGCGCTGTAATAGCAGCGTTGTTTTTTTTTTTTTTTTTCGCTAACCAGCAGCGTTGTTGTTTTCTAGCTTTGCTAACCAGCATATAATGAGTTATGTTGATTTTGTTTTTTGTGTGTGTGTGTGTGTGTATAGATGGTCATAATACTCCGGTATTCCAAGAGAAGTTTGTGTTTTCGTTAATTGAAGGCCTTAGAGAGATAAGTGTTGCAGTTTGGAACAGCAATACAGAAGACGATTTCAGTGGCAGCAGAAAGTAATTACTTTGTCTCATATTTTTGTTTTTTTAATTGATTTTGTGTGCTTTTTAGACCCTTTTGGATCAATTTTATTAATTGGGTGTTTTTTTTTTTTTTTTTTTTTTTTTTTTTTTTTTTTTTATTGGGTCCAATTGGGGAAGGTTCTTTCAAAGGGTTACGCTGACCGCACTTGGTGTCTGTATACTAATAGTGGGGGGTAAGTGCTATAAATTACTAACCCTTTTAAGTGTATAATCTGTTTCTAAAATTTAAGTGGATGGAGGGGTTTAAGTTTGCTCAAATTAACAGAATCTTCACATGTTCTTGTAGTGGAAAGGCTTTGATAGTTTTATTGAGTTAATTCAAAGTCCTGATATATTAATAAGTTTGGATTATATAGTAACACAAACAAATTAAATTTATTGCTACCCGTAGAATACTGTGTAGTTTGGATTATATTGTAACACAATCAAATTAAATTCGTTGCTACTCGTAGAATACTGTGTGAAGAAGTTGTTACAATGCTCAAATTTTAACTTCATTTTTGTTCACCATTGAATACTCATATAATCAATTTCCAATTCAGTGTTCAAGAATTAAACCAAAATTCTAACTGCGCTATCATAAAATATTATTATTAGTATAAATTTTATGGAGTTATAGTGTTCAGGAATTAAACCAAAATTCTTTTAAATTATTTATAATATTTTGTCCTCCGAAAATTCTCTCTTTAATTTTAGTATATTGTGTTTCTTAAGCTATAGAGAGATTTTCTTTGTTTCTTATTCTCAATAATAAATCATTTTATTACAATACCGGTAATTGTTTGAGAAATCCAATATGTTCATATCTCTATAGAATAGAGAATAGTAGAAGCCAATTTTATTACAATTACTTAAATTGAGTTGACTTAATTTTGTACAATTACAAAGTATAGCATGGAAGATAATGGAATTAATTGTTGTAATTTTTATTTTCTTTCCATGTTTTGAATTTCCTCTATATTATTATTACAACTGAGCAAAGATTGAGAAAGTAACATTACTACTCTAATTTGAAGTTTAATGCATCCTTCTCAAGTCATGGTCTTTATTTATATATTTGCAGTTTATATTTCTAACCGTTGATGAGAAATTAAGGCTCAGTTGCACAATATGTGTAAATTCTTCAGAAGACTACTTTAAATAGTAAGTCAATGTGTCTCTTACATTTGGGTATTAGTTAGAATTATTTTCAAATGATTGTACCAATAAAAGTGAATGTGTATAAATTTTGTTTAACTATCTCGTGCATCGCACGGGTTAGCGACTAGTTTTACATATTTCTGATACTAACATTATTTGAGATAGCACACAAAAGATTTCACATACATTTCCAAATAGGCATGTATTGACCTTACTCATGAGACTTTTCTCATTATGGGTGTCGATACGCCCGACCAAAATGGTAATCGTCCATACAATGAAGGACAGAGACGACCTTACTAAAACCGTCCAGAGGGAAAAGGTCGTCGCTCAAAGACATGAACACTCGTTCCCACTCTTCGCGTAACCGTTACAAGATCTTAATCAACCTTCAGACCGTTGGGAATGGCAGCTCATCATTAACACCCAGCAAGGGCGTTACAAGGCAAGATTAAAGCCTCCATCAAGACTCCACCAACGGCTAGAAGAAATCACCTGCAAGCACACATATATAAAGACTGAACCCCAAAAGGGGTGGGGTAAGAAAAATACTCTAACACTTTATTCTCATTGCTCTCCTTTGTCAATCTTTCTGACTTTGGCATCGGAGACCTTTTTGCAGGCACAACGCCGGCGAACTATTTCCTTTCTTTCGTCCACGAAGTGCAGAAGATTGGATTGGTGAGGGACGACTTCCATCTGGACGATCATAATAAACTGACGATCAGTTCATCATCAGTTTGGCGCTGTCTGTGGGAACCGACGATTCGACACGTGATCTGTCCCCAGTCCAAATGGAATCCAGTACAAACCCAGATCCTGCTGCGCTGGCCCTACAAATCCAGTCACTATCAGCAACCGTGGAAGAACTCACAAGACAGAACCAAGAGATGAAGCAACGACTGCTGCAGGAAAGTAATCGTGCAGACAGGGGAGACGACGAAGACAGCAACAGAAGGCGAACCAGCACTCTGGAGGAAGCAAGCTCAGATCTTTTAAGAGAGATGAGGAAAGAGATGGACGAACTAAGAAACGCCATCAAAGGAAGACGGACCAAAGCTTGGAGAGAATCGTCCGGAAGACGGATTCACCCTTTACCATAGCCGTCCAGGAGTGCCTTGTACCCTCCAAGTTTCGTCTACCCCAGCTGGAACCTTTCGACGGGCTGAAAGACCCCTTGGATCACCTGAACACCTTCAGGACGACCCTAGGCTTCCAACAACCGCTTGACGAGATCTTGTGTCACTCATTCCCTACGACCCTCAAAGGAGCAGCCAGAGAATGGTTCAACAAGTTGCCAACATCGTCCATTGACAATTTCGAGCAGTTGAGCAGTTCCTTTGTCCGTCATTTTGTAGGCGGGCAACGACCTAAGAGAACTGCCGACCACCTGCTTACCATCAGACAAGGAGAGAAGGAACCCCTGAGGTCTTACGTGACACGTTTCACCCGAGGAATGCTGGAAATAGACGAGACAGATGACAAGGTACATCTCACGACCTTCAAAGCAGGATTGAAGTCCAGGGATTTTGTGGCATCCTTGGCAAAGAACCCCCCTAAGACGATGGCCGAGGCGTTGTTGAAAGCTCAGAAGTACATGAACGCGGAAGAAGCCCTGGCAACTATTGACGGAGCAGATAAAAGTAGGGAAAAGAAGAAAGAAAAGGAGGACGATCGAAGAGGGCTAAAACGAGATCGGGCTGACAGACGGAATGACGATGGAAATCGAAGGAGGGAGGACAAAAACCCTCATCCATCAAAATTCACTCCGCTGGTGATGCCAGTCGATCAAATTCTAACAGAAATAAGGGACGACCCGTCCCTAAAGTGGCCAAAACCACTCCATTCAGTACCTGCATTGTGCGATAAGAGGAAATACTGCCGTTTCCACAAAGATCACGGGCATTATACAGAGAACTGCAGGGATCTAAAAGAACAAATTGAGGAGCTCATCCGTAATGGGAAGCTACAACAGTATGTAAAAAGGGGGGATTTCGGCAGGTATAGACAGAAAAGCCAGCCAGTTAATACACGGAGAGACGAAGATCGCCCCTAACCTCGTCCACAAAGCGTACTAGGGGAAATAAAGACCATTGCTGGGGGGACCAACCACCGGGGGATCATTCAAGTCTCTCAGGAAATCATACCAAAGACAGGTAAACAGCGTCCACAGTGTACCTCCATCAAAGCAAAGACGCACTAGTGAGGACTTGCATTTCTCTGAGGAAGATGCCAGATGTGTGAAGCAACCCCATGATGACCCACTTGTCATTATGATCATGATCGAGGGGTTCAACATGCGAAGAGTCCTGGTCGACAGCGGAAGTTCAGCGGACATAATCTATCTTCCTGCTTTCCAACAACTGAAGCTGGACCCAAAAAGGCTCCGTCTTTTTGAGTCTCCCCTCGTCAGTTTCAACGGAGACAAAGTATACCCCAGAGGAATCGTGGCGTTGACAGTGACGGCCGGATCATACCCCCTTCAGGTAACCAACCAGCACAATTTTCTGATAGTAGACTCACCCTCTGCCTACAATGTGATCATAGGGAGACCAATGCTTAATTGCTGGAAGGCTGCTATCTCCACCTACTGCTTAAAGGTGAAATTCCCAACAGAACATGGGGTCGGGGAGATTAAAGGAGACCAAGTACTGGCAAGAGAATGCTACCATGCCGTCCTGGCCTCAAAAGAAAACCACACGTGGACGATTGAAGAGAAGACACCAGAGGTTATGGAGAAACTTGAAACGGTAGAGTTGGCTGAAGGGAATCCTCCTAAGACGACCCAAGTAGGGACGAGCATGAGTCAAAAGACGAAAGGTGAAATCGTCAGCTTTCTGAAGAGCAACCTCGATATATTCGCCTGGAGCCACGAGGATATGCCAGGGATCCCTGCAAGCCTCATCCAGCATCACCTGAATGTTGATCTAGGGAAGAAACCTGTCCAGCAAAAAAGGAGAGTCTTTGCTCCCGAGCGGAACAAGGCAGTGATGGACGAGGTAAATAAATTGCTTGCAACAAAATTCATCCGAGAAGTCCACTACCCAGAGTGGTTGGCCAACGTAGTCATGGTCAAGAAAGCAAATGGGAAGTGGAGAATGTGTGTCGACTTCACAGACCTGAACCAAGCCTGCCCAAAAGATAGCTTCCCACTGCCCAGAATCGACCAGCTAGTGGACTCCATAGCAGGGCACAAACTTCTCACATTTATGGACGCGTTTTTAGGATATAACCAGATACAAATGGCTGAAGAAGACCAAGAGAAGACCGCTTTTATCACCAGCCAGGGACTTTACTGCTACCAGGTCATGCCTTTTGGGCTCAAGAACGCAGGGGCCACCTATCAAAGATTGGTGAATCAGATGTTCGAGAAGCAAATCGGGAGAAATATGGAGGTTTATGTTGACGATATGCTCGTCAAGAGCAAGGAGGAAGAAAATCATCTGGACGACCTTAGAGAGACGTTCAATACTCTCAGGCGGTACAGCATGAAGCTCAATCCGTCCAAATGTGCCTTTGGAGTTTCCTCGGGAAAGTTTCTCGGGTTTGTAGTATCGCAGAGAGGGATTGAAGCAAACCCTGAAAATGTCAGGGCCATCCTGGAAATGTCCTCACCCAGGACGGTCAAAGAAGTGCAGTCCCTCACAGGGAGAATTGTGGCCCTCAACAGGTTCGTCTCGAATGCTACGGACAAATGCCTCCCATTCTTCAAGACTTTGAAGAAGGCGTTTTCATGGACGGAGGAATGCGAAACGGCGTTCCAAGAGCTGAAACGTTATCTTAACAACCCGCCCTTCTTAAGCCCGTCCAAAGAAGGTGAAGATCTATTCCTGTACTTAGTCGTCTCGGTCACGGCTGTCAGCGCGACATTGATTAGAGAAGATGATGGTTTGCAACTTCCCGTGTATTACGTTAGCCAGGCCTTCCAGGGTGCCGAGGCGCGGTACCCTCGTATAGAGAAGATCACCTTCGCCTTGATTATGGCTTCGAGAAAACTTCGTCCATATTTTCAAGCCAATCTCATCATCGTGATGACGGATCAGCCTATAAAAAAAGCAATGAACAAGCCCGAAGCGGCATGAAGAATGGTGCAGTGGGCAATCGAGCTCAGCCAGTTCGACATAAAATATCGTCCAAGGATGGCAATAAAAGCACAGGCACTGGCCGATTTTATAACGGAATTCACCATCCCCGGAAACATGGAGAATATCTGGACGGTTAATACTGACGGATCGTCCACTCAACGGGGAGGCGGACCAGGCATCGTCCTCACTTCCCCAGAAAAAAATGTCCTCATGTATGGAGTCCAACTTAAATTCCCTGTAACCAATAATGAAGCAGAATATGAGGCCTTATTGGCGGGATTGAGAGTAGCTCGGGCACTAGGAGCTGAGAATGTTGTACTCAAAAGCGATTCCCAACTCGTCATTGGGCAAGTAAGAGGGGAGTACGAAGCAAAGGAGGCTAGGATGCAGAAATACCTCAAGTTGACGAACCAATTGATAAGCTCCTTTAATTACATAGAGTTCGTCCAGATCCCCAGGGATTAGAACGCGGAAGCTGATGAGGTGGCCCGAAGTGCCTCGACGGACAGCGAAACTAAAAGGCTCGATTGGAAGATGGAAGAACAAAACTATCCTAGCATACAGAAACTCCAAATTTCCTCCGTCCACACAGACCATGGATGGACGAGCCCGATATTCACATTTCTTCAAGAAGGACGACCACCGCCTGATCTAGAAGAAGCTAAAAAGGTACGGAAACGAGCAGTCAGATTTACGATCCTTAATGACGAACTCTACAAAAGGGGCTACTCCCAACCGTATTTGAGATATGTTGAAAAGGAGGAAGCCAGGTACATCCTTGAAGAAGTACATGGGGGAATCTGCGGAGATCACACGGGGGTAAAGTCCCTCGTCAGGAAGATCATGAGAGCAGGCTACTTTTGGCCAACAATGCAGCGAGACGCAGTTGATTTCGTGAGGACGTGTGACAGTTGCCAAAGATATGGGAATGTTTAAAGAATCCCCGGGGAAAAGATGACCACAATATCGTCTCCATGGCCATTCGCACAGTGGGGGATCGACATCGTGGGTCCCTTACCTTCGGGAAAGAGACAGGTGAAGTTCCTACTCGTCGCCATCGACTACTTCACAAAATGGGTGGAGGCAGAAGCCCTAGCAACAATCACCGAAGCAAAGGTACAAAATTTTGTTTGGAAAAATATTTTTTGTAGGTTTGGGATACCAATGACGATCATATCAGACAACGGTCGTCAGTTCGATAGCTAAAGCTTTAGGTCATTTTGCTCGAGCTTGGGCATTAAAAACAAGTACTCATCACCAGGTCATCCTTAGGCCAACGGACAGACGAAAGTAACCAACCGGACCCTGCTCAAGATCATCAAGTCCCGGTTGGTGGGGGCAAAAGGAATGTGGCCTGAAGAACTGCCAAGCGTCTTGTGGGCATACAGGACGACAGCGCGGACACCAACTGGAGAAACACTGTTCAGTCTGACATATGGCACAGAAGCAGTCATACCAGTCGAAGTTGGTCTCACAAGCCTAAGGAGGGAATTTTTTGACGAGCAAACCAATGACAACCAATTGAAAGAAAACTTAGACAGTCTGGACGAAATTAGAGATCAGGCAGCTAAAAGAATGGCCAAGTACCAGCAGAGGATAGCCGAATATTATAATCAGAGAGTGAAGTTGAGAAGATTCAACATTGGTGACCTCGTCCTTAGAAAAGTCACACCTGCAACAAAGAATCCAGCACATGGCAAATTGGGACCGTCCTGGGAAGGTCCCTATAGAGTCGTCCATTATTCGCGTCAAGGCAGTTACCACCTGGAGGACTCAGAAGGAAAAAGACTACCCCGTCCGTGGAACGTCAAACATCTAAAGAGGTATTACGAAAAGGAACCATAAACTTCATTGTAAAACCAATTTGATACTTCTATCTTATGTAAGCAATTATTCGAATCATAAGTATTATCCAGCATCTCTTAAGTGTTATTGAGCAAATCATGCGCCACAGTTTGCAAAGAAAAGCACAAACGATCGTCCAAAAAAGCCTAATGACGATAAAATTCCTTAAATGGATGTACATCGTCCCCAAAAAGCCTAATGACGATAAAATTCCTTAAATGGATGTACATCGTCCCCAAAAAGCTTAATGACGATAAAATTCCTTAAATGGAAGTACATCTTCCCAAAAAAAAAAAAAAGCTTAATGACAGTAAAATTCCTTAAATGGAATTGCATCGTCCAAACTGATCATACAAAACGATTTTGTCCATACAACAAAGCAAGAAGATCAAACTCCTAAAGTTGGTCAACGTACCCTCGTCCATACAGGGCGACCAAAAAGTCAGTAAATGGGGAAACCTTTCTAAAACCCCAGGAAGAGACAAAAATCATCACACAACTCATGCAATCAGGAAAAGCAAAAATAAACACAGACATTTATAGCCAAAAATCAAACATAGAGTTAAATTGTTCTGAAGGCAACAAAAGGGAGGGCCCCAAAAACAGGAGGGGCATCCAAACATCAACTGTTCTTAACTTAATGCATAAAAAAAAAAAAGGGTAAGAGAAGAAATTTTCTTTAAAGCAGAATCAAGCTGGAGGGGCAACATCATCGTCCTGAGTTGCCTGGGATGGTTCAGCACCGGTAGACGCCACTGCCTGAGCCGCTTTGTCCTCTTCAATCTCCTTGTCGACAGCCTCAAAATCTAAGCCGTCAAGGTTCACTCCAGGACCATGCTTGATCAAATACCTCTGCAGCAGCTCAAACCCTTTGAAGTACCACTGGAAAAGAATGGTGTTATATTCTTCCGTGGTCTGGAAGGCAGTGACGGCCTTGGCCACTACAACCTTCATCTTCTGAGTGGCCGCCTCCATGAGTTCGTCTTTCTGCTTCACAGATTGCCTCTCAACGTCCAGCTGCTCCGTCAGTACACGAACCTGCTCCTTGGAAATGTTGAGAGAATCCATGGTCGTGATCAGGTCCTTCCGCAAGCCAGAGGCCTCAGCTTCCAAAGCTTCCACCTTCGAGTTGGCCACGACGACCTTCTCCTCGTTCGCTAAATACTGCGTGGTGATGTGCATGGTCTCCCCCAACACTTATGGACGAGAACAAAGTTAATAAAAATTAGTTCAATCAAAAGCAACAAAAACGGTCAAGCAGTTAAAGACGAAGAAAAGGACAAGAAGTATGATGGATCACCTGCACGAGTTTATGAACGTGACGGCTCACCATCTCGTGCGAAGGAATGCTCGTGACTTCCCTCATCTCACCAGGGGTAAAAAGCTCGTTGGCACGATCCATGGCCGTCCCAGTGTCCGACCAAACGCTGACACCAACTTTCTCTTTCCCCTTACTGGCCGCCTTCTGCTTCTTGGAAGGACGAGCCACCTCCTCAACCGAAATGCCAGGAGATGCAGCCACACCTTCGTCTAGATCAAGGGTAGGTATGGACGACCCTCTCTCCACCACCTCTTTCTCTTTCTCCTTTTCTTTATCCGTGATTCTCAGCCTCTTCTGGCCTATACTAGAAAAGGGCTCATTCTTCTTGCCCTTAATTTTGTTGTACATCTCTTTGTTAAATTTCGACGTCATTTCTACACAAAAGAGATCAAGGACGAATAAAAGGGGGGTAAGGACGAAAAAAGAATGAAGATAAACACGAAGAAAAGAAATGACTTGAAGTACAGCTTACGTTTTCTCTCTTCACGATCAAGGGTACTGAGTACGTAAAGGGAAGGTTCTGGTCCTAGACAGTGACTGCTAGGGTACATGGATCGATCAGCTCACCAAAATCTTCAATCGTCCGTGCGTACTTGATCGCAGCCTGAACTCGCTCTACAAATTTGGCCTCAAGTTTTGGACGATCTTTCACTGCAAAGGACGACATTAATAAAAAAAAAAAAAAAGGGCCAACAATATTGGGGTAAACGCACCAATCAAAGGGGTCTCCCATCGGCGCAGCAACCTAGGTACGTTCCCCCACAAATCATCAGGCAATGTTTCCCAACCGTCCCCAGATACAAAGAAGTATCTTGATTTCCAGTAGCGAAAGGACGACGAAAGGTCAGCTACCAGACGAGCCTTCCTATTCCAGGGTACAAACTCATAGTACCCAAATTCTCTGGACTCTTTCAGACGATACAGATGGACGAACTCATTAACTGAGATCATATCCCCGTCAGCAATGGTCCTCCAGATCACCATACAACTAATTACTATTCTCCAAGAGTTAGGCATAAGTTGCCCTGGTGCAAGGTTAAAATGGTAGAGAAGCTCCATTATGAACGGATGGACGGGGAATCAGAGGCCACACGAAAAAGCAGCTTCGTAAAAGCAAACTTCTCCGTGGGCAAAGGCGCAAGCCTTTTCGCCCTTCCTGGGAAGACGAGCCTTGGTTCCTTCCGGAAACTGGAATCTGTCCTTAAATTTACTAAAAACCTCAACTTTCAAGGAACAGTTTTCCTTGAGAGCATGAAATTGACGGACCGTCGCTGGAGCGGGAGAATGGGAGGACGAGGGAGCACGGGAAAGCGCGGTGGTCGTCGCATCGATCCCGGCCTCTTCCTCAACTACGTTAAAGGTCGAACCCCTCTCTAAATCACCTAACCCTTCCTCTATACCCATACTTCCCTCTCTTAGGAGCCCTCTAATAGACCGAAACCAAGCTTGAGACTCTAACAATAAAGGGTATAAAACACCCAACGTCGAATCTAACCCGGTACCCCTACTAACAAATTCCTCAACTAGTGGGTATGAACCGGCAAGCGAAGGCGCACCCAATGGGTCACCGGAAAGCTCTACCAAAGAACCTAAGCGGGCGAGGAGAAAAGCTACGGAGGGGAAGTTACGCCTAACTTCGAAATTATCCACCATTAAAGATAAAGAAAAAAAAAACTAACAGCACCACTCCGTAAGAAGAAAGGATAGTGCAGAGAGAAAAAGGAGCTTAAGTGACACAAATGCAAGGAGAAATCAGAAAGGAAAGAAAAGCGTAAATGGGGGTGGGCGTACCTGGAAGTTAGGGAGAAAACTGAGGAGGTGAGGAGCAAAATACGCGTAGGAGAGATCAATCGCATAGAGAATGGGGAAATGGAAAAAGGAAAAGCCAAAAAAATCAAAGGACTCTGCCTTGGAAAGTGTGGGAAAACTGAAAAGGCATTCATCGGAAACGAGACACTCCAACCAATAGAAGTCAAACACGTGGCACTGAGATGAGCCACAGCCGCCACTACGCAATCAATGCGGAGCAGAACTCCAAGCGCCATAACTAAAAAAAATATAATAATAATAATAACAATAATAATAATAATCTTTTCATATTCCTATAATCGTCCAAGAAATGGACGACCATGGAATAGGGGGGCAGCTGATACGCCCGACCAAAATGGTAATCGTCCATACAATGAAGGACAGGGACGACCTTACTAAAACCGTCCAGAGGGAAAAGGTCGTCGCTCAAAGACATGAACACTCGTTCCCACTCTTCGCGTAACCGTTACAAGATCTTAATCAACCTTCAGACCGTTGGGAATGGCAGCTCATCATTAACACCCAGCAAGGGAGTTACAAGGCAAGATTAAAGCCTCCATCAAGACTCCACCAACGGCTAGAAGAAATCACCTGCAAGCACACATATATAAAGACTGAACCCCAAAAGGGGTGGGGTAAGAAAAATACTCTAACACTTTATTCTCATTGCTCTCCTTTGTCAATCTTTTTGACTTTGGCATCAGAGACCTTTTTGCAGGCACAACGCCGGCGAACTATTTCCTTTCTTTCGTCCACGAAGTGCAGAAGATTGGATTGGTGAGGGATGGCTTCCATCTGGACGATTATAATAAACTGACGATCAGTTCGTCATCAGGTGTATAGCTAATATATATCAAATGTAGGCTTGCTAAAGATGAGTTTAATAAAGACCACTCTAAATTTTATGTGACAAGCTATTATTGGTAGATAGAAAAATGATATTAGTATTGAGTCCAAATTAGAATAATAATAGCTTATAACCTAGGATTTGTTGTGAAATTATTATAAAAAATGCTATAAACATAGCATTACTCTTATATTTACTGAATCCAAATTTTTGTGATTCTAAAGTTAAGGTGTTCAAAAAAAAAAAATATATATATATATATATATAGAGAGAGAGAGAGAGAGAGAGAGAGAGAGAGAGGATGATCCAAATAGATTATAATTTTTTTTTTTTGGCAAGTATTTACACATTTTTTTTTGCATGTTAGGATGTTCATGTGAAGATGCATGAACACCCTGACTGACATGAATGTGGAGCACCACTACTAAGCTTGGTTTGAAAAATTCCCAGGTCTTCCTGCATCTTTCTCCATATTTGGCTCCTATTTATCTACCATTGGCTTCTTTGATACTTCTTCACACATACAATTATCATAACAAAGTCACTACAAGATCTGTGTAGTCGATATAAACTGTTGGAATGAAGCAGGGGATTTAGAGCAACAGGGAACTTTCAAACAATGTTAAGTGTCTTTTGTGTGCGCAAATTGACTAGTATAAAATAAAGAAGAAGAAGAAGAAGAAGAAGAAGAAGAAGAAGAAGAAGAGAGATATATAGAAACTATAGACTTTTTCATTATTGTCATAAGTCATAACCAAAGAAACTAGAGAGAGTTAAAAGGGAAAAAAAAAATTACATTTTCTTCCGCACACCTAATTTTTTCTCTAAACATCTCTTATTCTAGTCAAAAAATTTCTTGAGTAAAAAAAGACATTGATATATGATATATCTCAATAATTTTTGAGTCACAAAAAATTTTACAATTGTTAAGGCGACTAGTCATTAGTTGTAAATAAAGAAAAGTGGTTACAATGATGAGTTTAAATAAAAACCAATAATAACTGAATTATTGTGAAAATTGTTGTGTTTGGTAAGTTAATAATAATGAATGGTTCTAGATTTTTCTTTCAATTAATTAGCTAAAATTGGAGTTCAAAATGGGTCGTTAACTTTCAATTCATGACCAAAAAAACTTATTCAGATATGATATCTTAGAGGATTTTTTTTTTTTGGGGAGAAACGATATCTTAGAGTTTCTAATTTCTGTTTTTTGTTTTAACTTTTTCCCTAACGTTAATTGTTGAAGAGCGCGTAGTTTAATTCAACAAATCTGACCAAATTAATCTTCAAGACGCTCTAATTTTTGAAAAGGAAAATTTTCTATCATTATTATGTAGAGGTCAGGCAATTCTCGTCATAGTCAAGCAAATAATCAACCCTCGTCCTAGAAAGGCAGCTGGATTTCTTTCTAGTGGGGCTAAAGTTTGATAGCAGATTGACAACTTGAGTCTTGAGATTGAAAACCCAAGAAAGATGGAGCCCCAAAAGCAAAATGGTCAAATCTTGAAATTTCCAAGTCATAATTTGAGTATTTGACTCACAATTAAACAACAGTGTTTAACCCGCCAATTTAGGCAGACATAGGGAAATTTACACATAATATTATTGTTGTATATGCTTTAATGTCCATCATATACATACATTTGTGTCAACTATCAAGAAAAAAACAAGAATAAATTTAAAAAAAAAAAAAAACACGATCAATTAGATCCATGTCGCATATCATATGTACCCAACCATGCTTTGATCCACTGATACATGCAATGTTGCCGATACAGGCACGTTCGACTCGACCGTGACACAATTCTTCGATATATTCCGTAACACATGATTAGGAAATGTAGCACCTGCATGCAATGTGTATTGCACATTTTTTATTAGGTTTGGGAACAATAGGACCCTTGAAAAATCGACGGTCCATGTCGTCCCATTACTCGATACTGAACCTCTTGCTACCGTTGATTTAAGTACCATGCCTCGGACATTATTTCGATCAACAATTACTTGATCAATATTTGTGAATGGCACATTTGATTGTTCTAATTGAACAATTTCAACCCCTGTATAATCACCAGAGAACATGTTATCAACAATGTTCACACCACACACAACTCCTGCCAAGGACTTGATCAAAACAAAGGCATTCCCAAGGAAGAATGACCCGGTTATGTGGAGCTGGACCGGATCCTCAGCCACAATACCAGTGAAATCAAAGTAACAATTCATAATTCGGGTTTGGGTCAAACCGGGTGCCTTAACATAAATGCCAGTCCCACCTAATGCAGTGGCCTTGTTATAACAATGTACCCCAGTGAGCACATTGGCCTGCCCTGATACCATAACTCCTATTGATGCTGAGAAAATGACCACATCTGTGACCGCATTGTCATTGCCCATGATGTTAATTCCGATGCCGGAAAAGTCCTTCTCACGGTGGTCACCGCCGATGTTAATGTGTTGACCAATGAAAGAATTTCTAATGTAGGTCTCATGCCCATCTTGGATTAGTATACCATTTGTAGTGAAATGTGAAATGTAACAATTGTCTATGATGGTTCTTAGTGAATTAATTATGGAAATACCACCCCCTCTAAAATTGGAGTTTATCATAAGGTCCTTGAGTGTAATATATTCATACGATAAAGAAGCTGATGATGGCCACAACTCGATCAGATGGCGATCCATCGGGAAATTGTTGGATGCATGAAGTGACCCTCCATGAATCTGTCATACCATAACATATTCAAAGTGAAATATAATTAGAAAATTAAATGAACAAAATAGAATTGATTTATTGAAAAGAAGAAGAAGTGTGTACTGTAATATGAACCTTGGTTTAGATAGCCAAATTAACTCAGAAAAATAAAATTATGTGTTATAGATTGTGTACCATGAAGTTACCGCCACTTGTTTTTGGTAAACGTAATGGACGGCTGATCTTGTATGTCCCTCCATCAAGATGAATCTCAGTGCCTCCAAGATCAGCAATACCCTCCATCAAGTGGGCATCAACTGGAGATCCAAAGGCATCAGAAATAGCTTGCTCAAGTGCCTCAGTGCTATCCAATCTTCCTGTAGGATCAGCACCATAATCGGTCACGTGAAGAACACGTGATCTTGATACTACCTACATCACAATAAGTTCACAAATCACAACCATCATATTAGTACCATATCAATGTTTTGCCAAAATTCACAAGCAAATTAAGAGAAAGTAGTGTTATATTCACAACTTTAATTGGAATGCTACTTGAAATCATGGTCGTAATATACATCTACAATATTCATATGTTAAAAAAGAAAAAAAAAAAAAATCATGGTGGGGTTCTAATTAATTTAACGAATAAAATTTCTTAACATTGAATATAATGAATATGAACAACTTGTAATAAAATCTTACTTATACCAAATAAATATATCGGTGACTTAATCTAATCCTATGATACCAATCTAAAAAAGAAAAGAAGAAAATCTTGGGAATTAATTACCAGTGGTGTTGAATAGCTCTGAGGTTGAGGGGCTCCATTGCGGATGATATGTGCAGCCTTAAACAAAGCCATACGGCGTATTGCATCGTGATACCCGGTCACACCAGAGTAAGAGCTCTCAACGTAGCCAAGAATTACATTTACATACACAAACCCCATGAATAGCTTAACCAACATATCTATCCTAGCCATTTTAACACTTTTCTTGCTATATTTTGTGTGTGCCACTAAATATGAGAGAAAGAGAGAGAGAGATATAGAGAGGAGAGATGTGGGGGGGAGATATAGATATTTTCCTAGATACATGTGTTATGCTACTTTTCAATTTCTTGCTGAGATATTCACTTAAGGTCCAAGGGGGAGCCATGGAAAAGCATGTCTGCACGTAATTTCTTCTATTTGGTTTGAAATTTGAAACCCGGAAAGAAAATTAAGGGAAAGTTGAAATTTTATATATAGTACAACTCATTTTCACATTGAATACTTCGTGTCACACATAAATTATTCATGACTATTGACTAGACATGGAACTTGGAAGTGGAACCTTAGGACGTACGACTATGAAACACATTTTTATAATTTTTATTTTCTTTTAATTGCATTAGTAATATTTTCTTCAGTCCTGAAACAGGAACAAGGTCCGGACTTTATGGGATGTTCTAATTTTGTCATTTTGTGTCACATCGGCCGTATGGGGGTGGAGGCTGTCTACAGGATATCCGGGTGGTGAACTCGTTAGTTTAAGAGACTGTGACGTGAGATAAATTTAAAAGTTTCATGTTTAATTCACCAAACTATCTGTTTATTAGGAGGCTTATAGCGTATGTAGAATAATCTAGCTAATAAGTTGGAATATCAATACTCTCTACTAAATAATTTTTGTTTAAAAAAAAAAAAACATGGCTGCGCCCCAGCATCATTGGACTAAAAGTACAGCTGTTAGCCTAATTGAAAGCATGTTTGAACAATCTGACTACCTATATGACTTTGTTAGTTTGTACAGCACATCTCTCATAGTTTGTTATATTTTGGTGTGCCATGAGAAGGACACGTGAGAGTTTTAATATTTTCAAAATTCTTACTGCTTGCGTACTTAATTGACATTTTGTATTTTTTGTGGACTTGCTGCTACTGTTACTACATATGTTACGTGTTTTGATTTTTTTTTCATGTTCGATCTATAGCTGTTGTTGATACTTGCATTTGGTAGTAGTCAATAAACTTTTCAACTCCAAACACAATTTGCTTTGACCGACCTTGTTTCAACCCTTCCTTTCCTAACTACTTCTAACGGGCTTAATTAGTGATCATAGTCATTACCACCTAACAAGTAATTAATTAAGTTTTTGACTTTTTTATTTTTATTTGTTTATATACATATTTGAGGTGATAATCCCAGCAATTTGTTCAGATTTTCTATAATCTTATTCTAAAACAATTTGTAGACAGTTCTTCATGCGGCTTATGTGTGGTGCATATTCTGTATGGTATATAATGTCATTAATTTTTGGAGATTTAATCAGTTTTAATAATATAACATGTAATAGTGTTAGGGTCATATTTTTCATTAGTTGGCACATTCTTTGACAAAATGTACTTTACCTTGAATTTGGGTAGTTTTACTTTTAAGTGGATTATATAATATCATGAAGTTTGTTTAACAAACAAGAAAAATGATATTATTGAAGACATGAAAACTGCACAAAGAAACAAATGTAAAAAACTGAAAATAGTGAACCTCGACACAAGCTTGATAAAAGCTTCTATCGATATTTAATGAACCTCGATACAAGCTCGACACTACTTGATCTAGAAATTCTAGATTTGTTTTTCGGCCATGATGACTTAGACTTCTAGAGTTTTGTTTATTGAACTTCTAGATGAGATAAAAATATTATTTTATAACTGTCATCATAGACAGAGACTCATATAGAGAATCTATACACATATTGTGAAACTACTTTGTTTTTATGTGCCTTAGGGTTTTGTGAACAAGTACTTCCTTCTCTTCAAGTGTATTGAAGAACTTAATTTGCATCCAACAACAAGCTTCCAGGTGCTGGGAGTTAGTACGTATTGAGATCCGTGCAAAGAAGAAGTCTCTACAAAATCAATTGGGAATTGGCATAATTAAGGATTCTATTGTAGGTAGGTACTTTGTGACAAGTCAGGGTTGGGGTAAAATTCTTTGTACTTGTAAACTCTTGATTTTGATTAGTAATTCATAGGAGCGATGACTTGAAAATCACCCAGTGTGATTTTTGTTTTGTGATTTTGATTAGTCAACAAATCATTGTGTCAAATTTACTTTTTGTTGCACTCTAAATTATTTGGTGATTTGTTTGTGTCTCCACGATATTGCATATAATTTGACTTAATTTATCTATCAAAAAGTAAAAAGGAAAAAAAAAAATCATGATTTGTAAAGTTGTTGAATTGTCCATTCCACTAGATATTCATTTATAATAATGTCTTTGTATTCGACCAGTATCTGCTTAATAAAATTAACGTCCTTAAAAAAATATAATAATAATAATTCGATAAATGAGAATATTCTACTAGTACTCAAAATAAATGAGAATATTCTACTAGTATATATATATATATATATATATATTTTTTTTTTTTGAGAAGCTATTAGTATTGAATTACAATACTTTCGGCATCATCCAATCAATTCTTTAGGATAAAATTGGTAAAACAACGTTAGTCTAAACGCACGCATAGTATAAATGGCGTAAATGTTAAAGTAAAAGTAAAAGAATCATATAAGCCTATCTCTAAAAGAGTTGTAACTTTTTTTTTGAGAAGAAAAAAGAGGTGTAACTTTTGTGGAGTTATACTAGGTGTAATTTAAACTATATATATATACATACACACATTGTGATCAATGCTGAAATTTCTAATTTTGGATTTCTGTTAGCTCACTAGAAAAGCATTTGAGACTTAAATCCAGCGTAAACAAAAAACCAATTGATATTTTAGCCTGGTGATAAGAGCTAGCAATCATCATTATATGGACACTATAAGTTTAAATTTTATCGTATTTATCAAAACAAAAAACCTATTTCTACATGGTTAATTAGATTCAAAGGTATGTGAGTGATCATTTGGGACTCAAATCCCACGTATACAAAAAAACCAATTGATATTTTAACTTGATGACAAGAGCTAGCAATCATTATTACTTGAACACCATAAGTTTTAATTCTATCATATTTATTATATAAAGAAAACCTATTTTTACATAGTTACCTATTATTAGAGAAATTAAAAAAAATGGAAAAAAGGAGAAAAATATTCGAACATTTTTGTAACGATATCAAAATTCAAAGGCCTTCCTTAGATCTCTCCCACCTCCAATCACAACCTCTTAACACAAAATTAACATCCCAAGGCTGTCATGCAAAATTAACCAAAAACCTTGCCAAAATTTCACCTACCTTTAGTTTATTGTCCTAAGCCGTTCATTTTCCTTACCACCATTTGTTGTTTTTGGAATTTCACACCTACCACAAGTAAGAAAGAAACAGTAGGAAATAAATAAATAAGTAATTAATTAAAACAAAAAACCAAAAAAATAAACAAAAAACAAAAAAACAAGAAACAAGAAACAGGGAAAGAAAAAGAGGGTCTCATGCAATCAAAAACCCGCCTTCAATTCATTTGCACCATCTTCAGGCTACAACCATGTTGATGGGTGCGCGCTTGGCTAGGCTTATGCGCGCACCAACAAGACCAACATTCTTGTTCTTCATCTTTATTGTCATACAATCTTACATGGTAATGACATCCTTCGAGGCATCAGACAAGGAGATCCTTTTGACGTTCAAGGAGTCATTAGCAAATACAAAAGCTATTAACAATTGGGATCCTAATGTAAACCCTTGTAATGAGAATAGAGGAAACTGGATTGGTATTAAATGTCACAAGGGACATGTTCGGGGTTTGCAGCTTGAAAACATGGGACTAATGGGTAACATAGATATTGATGCACTTGTTTCTTTGCAATATTTGAGGACGTTGAGCTTCATGAACAACACCTTTGCTGGTTCAATGCCTAGTTTCAACAAACTTACTGCATTAAGATCGGTGTACTTATCGTTTAATCATTTCAATGGAGAGATTCCGGATGATGCCTTTGTTGGTATGAAATCTTTGAAGAAAGTTTTATTGGCGAATAATGAGTTTACGGGTAAAATTCCTTCATCCCTTGCTGCCTTGCCTAAAATTTTGGTGTTGTCACTTGATGGGAACAAATTTGAAGGCCAAATACCTGATTTTCTACAGAAGAGTTTGAGGAAGTTTAATGTGTCTAACAATAATTTGGAAGGTCAAATTCCTGCCAGCTTAAGCAATATGGATCCCAATTCTTTTTCAGGTAATTTATATTTTAGAGTTATATACATTAACTTTTATTTTTATTTTTAATTTTTTTGGGTGCTAATGTGGTTGGGTGTTTTGGACTCTTAAGAGGATATAAGTGGTCCTTGGTATGTGTAGTTCTCCCATCTGATATATACCAAATAACTGCATGAAGAAATTCCTCTGGGATCTCATGCGTTACACAAGATCCAAAACCACTAAATTGTCCCCTTGGGGTTCATTAACTTTAATTTCATGTTGGTTAATTTTCCATTTGGAATCAATTCATTACCATAATAGATGACTTATTGCCTATGGTTGTAATGCCCTCCAAGCATGTAGATAAGTAAATGCACACCAATAGGTGATTACCATTGTGGAGAGTGAGCCTTAAAAGCACCTATCAAAGAATGTCCATGCATGTTATACTTGCTTATATGTGAAACATAACCTTTATTTATTTTTGTTTGGAATAATTTACTCTAATTTTTCTTAGCAACATTATGGAATCTGATTCTTTTTTTCTTTTTTTTTTTTGAGAAAAATGCAGGCAATGCTAACCTATGTGGATCACCTCTAGAATCATGCAAGAAAGGCGGGAAGAAGTTGTCAGTTTTTAAAATCACTGCTATTGTGGTAATGGTAGTTCTTGTAGCAGCAGTCATTATTGCAGTTTTCTTCATATTCTACTTTAAAAAGAAATCGAAACCATTAGAACGAACCTCAACCTTGCACGACAAAAACTGGTTTGATATTTCCTATTCAGGACCAGAACCAGTGGAACCTACACTACCAGTGAACACTGGACAACATAAGGTGAAGTCTGAACATGGGAAGTTGACATTTGTTAGGGATGACAGAGAGAAGTTTGATTTGGAAGACCTACTTAGAGCCTCAGCAGAGATTTTAGGGAGTGCAACATTTGGGTCTTCATATAAGGCTATGATAATGAATGATCAAGTCGTGGTTGTAAAGAGGTACAAGCATATGAACATTGTGGGAAGAGAAGAGTTTGATGAGCATATGACAAGGCTGGGAAGTTTGAGTCATCCCAACTTGCTGCCTCTTGTGGCCTATTATTATAGGAAAGAAGAGAAGCTGTTGATTTCTGACTTTGTTGTGAATGGTAGCTTAGCTAGTGTCCTGCATGGTAGGTTTCTTCTCTTATCAAAATCGAATTACTCAATTGTGATTATTTGGCAGTCACTTTTTTTTGTAATACTAAATTACTTATTACAAATTTTTTTCTTTTCTGAAATCAAATCTCTCCATGCTTTACATGATGTTTATTACTACAATTTTTATTATATAAACCTTATAAACTAATATATCAAGTTTTAAACAGGAAACTATAAAGTAATTTATAATTTTTTTTTTTTTTTGTTGTTGTTGTTGATGTGACATCAATTACATGGATTCTTTTGTTTGTTTAGGCAATCATTATGAAGACAAACCAGCACTTGATTGGCCAACCCGTTTGAGAATAATCAAAGGTGTAGCTCGGGGATTGGCTTACCTCTATGATGTCATCCCTAGCCTAATTATACCCCATGGACACCTAAAATCTTCAAATGTGCTTCTAGATGAGTCCATGGATGCCATACTAGCTGATTATGCTCTATCCCCAGTTATCAACCTTGACCTTGTTCAACAGATCATGATGGCTTACAAGTCACCCGAGTTTGCACAACATGGCCGCATAACAAAGAAGACTGACATATGGAGTTTAGGAATATTAATATTGGAGATTTTAACAGGCAAGTTCCCAGAGAACTATCTCACACATGTTCATGATAGAAATGCGGATTTAGCGAGTTGGGTTAACACAATGATTAAGGAAAAGCTGGTGAGTGATGTGTTTGATTTAGAAATGGGGGGAGCAAAGAACAGCAAAAGTGAAATTTTAAAGCTTTTGAAGATTGGATTGAGTTGTTGTGAGGAGGATGTGGAGAGAAGGTTAGATATTAATGAGGTTGTTCGAATGATTGAAGAGTTAAAAGAGGGAGATGGTGATAGTGAATATATATCAAGTGTTACCAATGATGGGGATAATTTTAGAGGTATGTAAAACACAAATGAAAACGTACAAATATATTGCAGGGATCGGATCATATATTTTGGCTTCCCAATGTTGAAGAACAGGAGATGGACACACAATGAAATATCAACTTGTTTTTTTGTTTGCCTTTTTATTTTTTATTTTGGACAAGAAGTTGGTTTTCAATGTGTAGGAATTGGAGCATGACTTCTGTTTCTTTGTGTAAACAGTGGCCCTTTTTTTAGAACTAGTTAGGATTACACACAATATGTCTGTCTCTCTCTCTCTATTTCTCCTTCCCTTACCTTACGTTAGATATGTTATGTCCATGTACTAATTATTCTACATTAGAAATGAATTCATTTTATGCTTCAAATTAAATATTATATATAAATATGAAAGAGTATCCTATATAATGTTACATCTAGGAAAAAAATAGTAAAATTTTAACCGTAAAATGAAATCTATGGAAATGGAAATGATGTTGTTTTGTATTCCACCACGCTATATCCATTTTAGCGCAATTGGGAAAGCTATTGCAACTCAAAGCTAGCAAACTGCACAATCACATGTTGTAACACCTCAAATTGTATTCACTTCAAGCCCATGAATTGATTTTAGCTATCACGATGGTCTTAGGCCGATTTATAGAAACCTTCCAACTTCCAAGGTCCTCCACATACATGTACAAAAATGTCAATATCTGTTTTCTTTTAGCAGAAAATTATATCGAGTACATAGAGATTATTTGTCAAATAAAACCATAAGCAGTTTGTCAAAAATTGTTTTCTTAGATGTATCTTTAATCTGTTTTTATATATTTAAAGTTAAAGTGTAGTATTTATTATTATTACTAGTATCTAATACTTACTTACGCATGAGAATGGTAAATTGTAGTGGTGCTATTAATGTTAGAGCAACCGCTGATCTTGCAAAATCATGCATAATACAAAAAGTGCATCATTTTGCACATTTTACTCAAAAAAATGCCCACATCAGTCAGTGTAAAAGTGTGCAAATATGCACCACTATTACAGTAACCGTGCATATATGTATGGTTACTATGTCTCTTCTATTTATTATTTTAGTATTTATTTCTCTCTCCTCTCTGTACCTCTGACTCTCATCTCATCTCAACTCTCTCTTTCTCATTTCATCACAGCTCTTTCTTTCTCTCATCTTAACTATTGAGTCTTCGTTGATCCAAGGCCTTGGCTCTTTTAGCCTTTCCGATCTCTCAGCCTCTCCTATCTCTTAGCCTCTCCTATCGTTGATTCGATGAGTCTTCGTTGATCCAAGGCCTTGACTCTCTTGGCCTCTCTGATCATTGGATTATTGATACAAGGCCTTGCCTCAGTAATCTGAAGCTCCAAGAAAGTGATACTGGTTCCGGATCTGGCGAGTTCTAGCTGGAGCTCCATTACCTTCTTGCCATTTGGATCTATGGCTTTTGGGTTTTGATCGAATCTATGGCTTTTAGGTTTTGATCCATTTTTTATTCTTTTTTTGTGTTGGGGACATATTTTTATGTAATTGGCATATCCTTTGACAAAACGCACTTTACTTGTATTTGGATAAATCTAAGTAGGTTCAAGATGATCATTACAAGTGGTTAAATTGAAGACATGAAGACTACTCAAGAACTGTTCAAGAAAAGTGTAATTTGCAGGTCTCGATACCTGCTCGATAGAAGCTCGATCTGTCGAGATTCATTAAAGCTCGACAGATGCCTCGATTGATCGAGCTTATGGGTTTTCAGATTATAGCCAGCAATGTTTTTATTCTAAAAGGCTATTTGTTTATGGGTTTGTATAATCCTTATTGGACTAGGAAAACACAAGGTTTGTGTAAACCTATTTGGAATAAGAGAGCCCATTAAGCTCCTATTTAAAGGAGGTGGGAAAAAGAAAAACCTAACCCTAGAGATCTTCATAAGGTTTTCTTTTTGAAACCCAAAACCTTCTTCTACAGAAGAAAGAGTTTTTACTGCGTTTCTTGTACGCCTTTGAGTTCTGTAACCAAGCAAAGTCTCTTGCACCAATATTGAAGATCTTATTGGTGTTTCTATGTGAAGCTGCTGCAAATCAACTACAACAATCAAAGGGTTGCTATGGAATTAGTCACGTACTGAGATTCGTGCAAAGGAGTAAGCCGCGTATTGGGATCCGCGCATCAAATTGGTTAGTCACGTACTTGGGAGTCATGCATCAGAAAGGGAAACTGTCACTACAGAACAAGTCCAATTGGGTATTGGGGTAAGGGTTCAACTGTAGGTTGGTAAAGTACCTGGATTCCTTTACTTGTAATCGCTTGTTGTGATAATAGTGGAGTTTCGGGAGTAGTGACCTGAAAATCACCTAGTGGGGTTTTTGCCGTTAGGTTTTCCCCATTCGTAAACAAATCACCGTGTTATCTATTTTTCGCTGCATTATTAGTTTATTGGTGATTTATTTGTACTACAACACGTTTGTATGATAAATTGAGTAATTAATAACTTGGCTAATTAATTAATTACTATTACAAGGGGTCATTCAGTTTGTGGCCTATCTTTGAGTTTTGTAACCAAGCAAAGTCTCTTGCACCAATATTGAAGATCTTATTGGTGTTTCTATGTGAAGCTGCTGCAAATCAACTACAACAATCAAAGGGTTGCTGTGGAATTAGTCACGTACTGGGATTCATGCAAAGGAGTAAGCCGCGTACTGGGATCCGCGCATCAAATTGGTTAGTCACGTACTTGGGAGTCATGCATCAGAAAGGGAAACTGTCACTACAGAACAAGTCCAATTGGGTATTGGGGTAAGGGTTCAACTGTAGGTTGGTAAGGTACTTGGATTCCTTTACTTGTAATTGCTTGTTGTGATAATAGTGAAGTTTCGGGAGTAGTGACCTGAAAATCACCTGGTGGGGTTTTTACCGTTAGGTTTTCCCCATTCGTAAACAAATCACTGTATTATTTATTTTTCGCTGCATTATTAGTTTATTGGTGATTTATTTGTGCTACAACGCGTATGTATGATAAATTGAGTAATTAATAACTTGGCTAATTAATTAATTAATTTCTATTATAAGGGGTCATTCAGTTTGTGGCCTATCAAGTGGTATAAGAGCGGACACACTTTGATTAGGGTTTAATCTTTGTTGTGTTGATCCATTGACCCCTATTTGTCATGGATAGAGGACAATCATTAATCATACTTCCTTTATTTGATGGCACTAACTATGCATACAGGAAAGTACGCATGAGAGTTTTCTTGCAGTCTTTAAATGAGAAAGTGTGGCAAGCTGTGGAGATAGGTTGGACTAAGCCTACAAAAGCGCCAGCCGACTGGGATGATGCTAAGATTAAGGCGGCAAACTTCAACAGCAGAGCTTTAAATGCATTGGTCAGTGTTGTCACCAATGAGGAGTTCAAGAAGATATCCTTCACTGAAACTGCCAAGGAGGCTTGGACCATTCTCTAGACAACCTATGAGGGTACTAAGGCTGTCAAGGACTCAAAGTTTCAGAGGCTCACTACAAGCTTTGAAGAGATAAAGATGGAGGAGGATGAGTCTTTCGATGAGTTCTATGCCAAGCTAAAGGACATAGTGAACTCAGCCTTCAATCTTGGGGAAACCATTCCTGAACCCAAGATTGTGAGGAAAGTGCTTAAATCTTTGTCCGAGAGATTTCATGCCAAGATTATGGCAATAGAAGAATCAAAGGATATTGACAAGATTTCTCTAATTAAGCTGGTTGGAAACTTGCAGACCTACGAGTTAGGGTTGACAAGAATAGGCAAGTTGGGTAAAAGTAAGAGTATGGTACTGAAAGCCGAGAGCAGTGAAATAGATGAATCTTTTGATGATGAAGATTCTAAGATGAAGTCCTACATCACCAGGCAGTTCAAGAAGTTTATGAAGAACGCCAATGGAAAGGGTTTCGACAAGGACCGCAGGCAATCCAATTCTTCTCAGTTTAAAGGTCAAGACAAAGGGAAGAAGGATGCTAAGGAAGGTGGTCAGTACACTGTTCCCTCAGGACCTAAGTGCTTTGGGTGTCAAGGTTTCAATAACATGAAGCATGAGTGTCCTACATACCTCAAGAGCATTGGGAAGAGCAAGACACTTGTTGTTACCTTGAGCGACACTGAGCCTGAGGATGATTCCGACAATGAGGATGACGAAATCTTAAATGCCTTCACAGTCATGGTCAATCCTACTGATGGGATTGTTAAAGATGTGGTTGAAGAAGAGGAACTGGTGGAATCTAAGTTTGAGAAGATGGATGATCAAGATGACATCCATACGACCTATGAGAAGCTATATAAGCTTTCTAAGAAGCATGAGAAATTATATAGGCTAACCACCAAGAAGCTCAGTGATGTGGAACTTGACCGTGAGGAGTTTTCCACAAAATTTGATGAGGCCAATCAGACTATTGGAGCACTGAGATTCGAGAACAATTTCTTGGCTGAGAAAACCAAGAAGCTTGAAGCAGAACTGTTTCAAGTCAAAGCTCAATTGGAGAGGACTTCAAGCGCAAAGCTGGATGAGATGCTGAGCATTCAGAAATCTACTTCAGATCGAACAGGTTTAGGGTATGGACTTTCTTCTTCTAATACTGCTTCTTCTAGTACTACTGTTTTTGTTCCGCCTGCTAATAATGTTAAAACTGAGAACAATGAGATTAAAACTGAATTAGCTAGTGAGAACTTAGATAAGGGTAAATCTATCTTAGAAGCACCCTCTAAGCTTGAGAAGAAAGATGTTAAAAACCCTAGGGCTAAGAAGGTTAACTCTTAAAAGCCTAAACAAAAGAAGCAGTATCTCTGTCATCATTGTGGAGCTGCCAATCATACTCGGACAAATTGCTACAAGTGGCTTGCCACTCAACAGAGCAACGACATGATAGCATCTGGGAACCAGAATCAGCTTCAATCCTCTCTCGCTCCTCTTGGTGATCTTCTCAAAGCCCTCATGTTCCTTTCGAACTTGAACGGTTTTAATTCTTCCCCTTCACCACTGGTTCAAGGGTTTACTAGACGGAAAGGTTCTTCCAAGGTGTGGAAGGAAAATGACTCCAAGTAATTCTGTCACTTTTCTCTCTCTCTTCTTGTTTTTGTGTGTGCATTACTTATGTGTTTTGCTTTCATGTTTTGAGTCAGTCTAGTTTTTATGCTTTGTTTGTTTAACATGTTTTTGTTTGGTTATTTTTTTAGTTTTTGCGTTGTTTTGTTTTTCTTTATAAAAAAAAAAAAATACAAAAACAGTGTGTGTTTTGTGTACTTTGGTACTTGTGTACCTTGGATAGCCATTGAAATAAAGTCTTCTAAATTTTGTATCATTTGTAGTTTAGATGAGCATCTCTATGCACAACTAAGCAAGTGAGCTTTGTGGGCTGTGTTTGTGATGAGTATGATTAAGTTGTCTCTCAAACTTAACACACATATCACTCTTTTTAACGGGAAGGACTGAAAAATCTTGAGAGAAAGGCATAAAAAACCATCTCGCCACTATTGCCCACCAATCATAGTAAGACACCTGTATGCTTCGGCATAGCAAAAGTGCAGTGTCAATGACATTTGTGTGCTTAGGCATAGCAAAATTAGAATGTCAAATATCATTGGGTATTTCTTTTCTCTCTTTTATATGGCCATGCATGATATGCTTAAAAGAAAAATATGCAAAGAAAAATCAAAAGCAAAAAAAGATAAAAAAAAATGTTTTAAATATGATTGCAAGCTTGTATTCTAGGAGATGTGGAAGTTATAGGATGTACCTCAAAGGTGATAGTCCCCATCAAGTAGTTATGATTGTGTGTGAGTTAAAGTGAATTTCTCATATCTCAAATCGTCATAACATATATACATTTATGCAATCTTGCGATATTTTTCACACACAACACGCAATATTCTTTGCTATTTTTGATACATGTGCAGATACAATGTGATTTGGCCATCACAAAGGTTTACATGTGTTAATGTATGCTCACTAAACTGTCTTGATTTATTTTTGAAATATAAAATTGGTTAGACTTGTTTAGTGTGTGTGTGTGTGTTTGAAGATCCATGTGCTTAAAATTTTAATTGAGAAATGATTTTGAAAGTTTAATATGTTGATTGGATCTGTGGTTGAGTTGCTTGTTTAATTGCATTCATATCTGTGTTTTTCACATGTCGAAAAACTGGTTTTAAAAGCTAGCTCGACAGCTCCTTGACACCTCCTCGATACCTAGCTATCTATCGAGTTTCTTTAGCTTTTTCTTATCGCAATCTTGATAGCTTCTTGACACCTGATGGATCGATTGAGAAAGCTCCTGTCTCCTCGATAGCTTCTCGACACCTAGTGGATCGATCGAGATCTTTTTAGCCTTTTGTTGATTTGTCCCTCGACAGCTGCATCTGTCGACGTCTATTATGCTCGACACCTGTCTTGCCACCTCTTGATCAATTGAGATTCCCTTGCATGCATTTCATTTTTCTTTGTTTTGCATTTTTTTCCTTTATGTCCATAGCATCTTGTTTTTCTTTTTCTTCCAGGTCTATGGTTTCTTGTTCTCCTTGTTCCCTCTATGTCAGTTTTCTGTTTGTCTCCATCATGTCTTTTGGCTTTTTATGCCCTTTGACAATCGTGTCAAAAAGGGGGAGAAATTTGATAATTGAATATCATTCCTTAGGGGGAGTAATAGATTTAGGGGGAGAACTTCATGTTAGAGGGAAGAAAGTTTTTGTTGTAACTAACTTAGGGTGTTAGTTTGATACACATTGATATTGATATATTTTTTGTGTTGTGTATCTTTTGGTTTTGTAACCATTTACATACATCATGTGTTGTTTCTATATTAGATGATGATGTATATGTTTCACTCTTTATCTCACATGTGTTGTTTTTTTTCTCTTTATACACATGTTTCTTGTTTATTTAACTTGTCATTATTTTCCACATGGTACCTTGATGTGTTTTGTTTAGTGCCTTTCAAGAAAGACAAGTTAAAGCCAAGTCAAGATTCCGAACCTTCTTCTTGCAGCAACTTCCAAGGATCAGATCTTTTAGACTAAGCTTATTTATTCTATAATCTTGAGTAGAATGTAATCTAGGATATTCAATGTACTCTTGTGGTTTTGTCACAGATTGCCAAAGGAGGAGATTGTTGGGTACATTTTTTTTATGTAATTGGCGTATCCTTTGACAAAACGCACTTTACTTGTATTTGGATAAATCTAAGTAGGTTCAAGATGATCATTACAAGTGGTTAAATTGAAGACATGAAGATTACTCAAGAACTGTTCAAGAAAAATGCAATCTATAGTTCTCGACACCTGTTCGATTTGTCGAGATTCATTAAAGCTCGACAGATGCCTCGATCGATCGAGCTTACGGGTTTTCAGATTATAGCCAACAATGTTTTTATTCTAAAATGCTATTTGTTTATGGGTTTGTATAATTCTTATTGGACTAGGAAAACCCAAGGTTTGTGTAAACCTATTTGGAATAGGAGAGCCCATTAAGCTCCTATTTAAAGGAGGTGGGAAAAAGAAAAACCTAACCCTAGAGAGCTTCAAAAGGTTTTCTTTTTGAAACCCAAAACCTTCTTCTACAGAAGAAAGAATTCTTGTTGCCTTTCTTGTACGCCTTTGGGTTCTGTAACCAAGCAAAGTCTTTTGCACCAACATTGAAGATCTTATTGGTGTTTCTATGTGAAGCTGCTACAAGTCAACTACAACAATCAAAGGGTTGTTGTGGAGTTAGTCATGTACTGGGATTCGTGCAAAGGAGTAAGCCGCGTATTGGGATCCGCGCATCAAATTGGTTAGTCACGTACTTGGTAGTCATGCATCAAAAAAGGGAATTGTCACTACAGAACAAGTCCAGTTGGGTATTGGGTTAAGGGTTCAACTGTAGGTTGGAAAGGTACTTGGATTCCTTTACTTGTAACCGTTTGTTGTGATAATAGTGGAGTTTCGGGAGTGGTGACCTGAAAATCATCCGGTGGGGTTTTTGCCGTTAGGTTTTCCCCATTCATAAACAAATCACCGTGTTATTTATTTCCCACTGCATTATTAGTTTATTGGTGATTTGTTTGTGCTACCATGTGTTTGTATGATAAATTGATTAATTAACTTGGCTAATTAATTAATTAATTTCTATCACAAGGAGTCACTCAGTTTGTGGCCTATCAGTTTGATTAGTAGGTTTTGGGATTTCATATGGCTGGGTTGAATGAGTTTCTAGATTTCATATGGTTGGGTTGATGATGATGGTTACTTGATGATGGTGGCTATGTGGGTTGTGTTGGGTTTGTGAAAGAGATGACAATGTTAAAGAAATGAATATTTTATTGAATAAATGTGTAGAATAGATTAACTGACGTGGGTATTTTGTAAAAGTGGGTGTGTAAAATAGAAAAAATAGGTTTTTTTCTTACAAAATAGATGGAAATTTTGTACTAAATGATGCTATTGCTCTTAGTTTGAGTTTGACGATATAGGACATAATTTGACCAGATTATTTGAAGGTGCTAAAATAGTTTTTCTTTACAATTTTCATGATATTGGTTATGCCAAGTTTCTCATTACATTTATATTATGTATATAATTTTGAAAATCATTATTGGATTCTACATATACAATATAAATTGACAATTATTGCTTGTGAAATTCTACTAATTATGACACAAGATAAAATAATAAATTGGTCAAATAGTATTTCCTAAATTGAGTTGGGATAGGTGCATGGAATCGTTTAGCTTAATTACAATTTGTTACGTTCAATATTTTCGTATACAAAATTCTAAATAGAAACACTATAAAAAATATTCTCATTAGTTTAGAGAAAAAATAATAGCAAAAATTTAAACAATTTAATTTGTATGGAAAGCTAACAAAAACAAAATCCAATTTTGATTATAATTGAATTTTCTCTAAACTTTAGTTTTAAAAAGCGCGCGCGCACACACGCACATATATTACCTAATTAGTAATAGACTGTACATAGTCATGGTATATTACATAAATAACTTATAAATTTGAATTGTTTTTAGTTATACAAAAAAAATACTCATAAATATAAAATCATTCAAACTCTTTCTTCTTCTAATTTTATGTATAGAGTTAGCTAGATATATAATTATGTTTTTTATGGTTTATTTATATTGAATTCCTTATTTTCTACACTAAATTAACTCATTCGGAACAAAAATTAAAAAAACTTAGATTAAGATTAGATGGGATACATGTTTCAAAATTAAACTCTAATTGAAATCTTTTAGATTAGACAAGTGGCGTAAAATTAGACTCTAATTGAATTTCAATTTAAAATCTAATTAGATTTTCTCTCAGCTTTGCCTATTAATATATATATATATATATATATTACTCTTTTGTTGAGTCACGTTAGCAGCCCATCATCCACCTTTTCCAATTCCCTCTCTCCTATTTTTAACTCTTTTTCTTCTTATTAATTTCCTAACTTAATTATTGTTACACTTTCTCTAACTTTTCCCCTCCCTTTTACCTTTTCTTCTCCTCACTATTATCTATCTTAATATCACTTAATTTTCCTCCATCCCTTTATCTTCCTTTATTTTTGGTGTTTCTTATTCTTATCATCTTACTAATTCTCTCTCCCATTTTATGCATAGTTTTCGCACACAATTTTTTTAATTATTTATTTATTTTATTTCTCTCTCTCAATTTTTATTTTTTATTTTTATTGCATCTTCACTTTAGGTTGATCAATTTTTGTATTATTTGGAACTTTACTTTGGGTTGATATAATTAAGTTTTATATTTTTAAGTTGTTAACTTTTTTTCTTCTCTTTGATTTCATAGTTGTTATCCTATTACATTATAAACATAGTATATAGGAATATAATGTTATTTTATTACATACCATGACTTGAATAATTTAGTGTTTATTACTATATATATTCTTTAATTTTTAATCTTTTTATTTTCATCTTATTTTCTATAAATTTCTTATTGTTCTCTCTCACATTCTCTCATGACAAAGTGATGTGGGATGTGAAAGCGTCAATAAGCAGAACCTCTAGAAAATAAGAAACAAAACACGTTTGCTTCTGAAAATAATCTTGAATCCACGAGGTTTCCTTGAATACACAAAGAGAAAAGATCTAGAATCCACCAGAACATAGAAAGACAAAAGTTTGAATTTTATTGATTGAATAATTCTTCAAAAAACGTGTACAGACTTAGGTGCCTATTAAAGGGCTTTGTAAAACTTGATAAACAAGAAAATATATTCTAAAATAACTCCTAATTGATATCTAATCATAACAGGAACCAAATTTGACCTAAAAAGCATTAAAAGCACCTAAAAACAAGGAAATAATAACTCTAAACCTAAAATAACGAAAATTACAAATTAAATACTGAAATTAATAAATCAAAATAATTAAATTGTAGATTCTGTCCTACATCAGACCCGTCCACTTGAAACAAACTTATCCTCGAGTTCATTTTTGAAATATGAAATCTTCCATTTGAAATATGAAATCTTCCATGCCAAGAGAATAAATACTTTGAATACTTCATCTTCCATATCTTCTTGCTAAACTTGAAAGTCATCAATTGAGCAACTTAAACTTCTTGTCCCTTGATCTTCATGCAATTTACAATATTCATTGAATAAGAGTCAATAATCAAATCAAATCTTTCCACCCCAATAAAGTCAATAAACTTTGTTTCGATGTCTCCCACCAAAATAATAGGAACTTGAACATTGCAATCATCTAACTTGACTTCATCGAGATCGTTGACAACTTCCTCTATAATTTATTCTTTAATGGTTTCTACTATCTTGACCTCAAGATTTTTCTCTATAATAGGGTCTTCAGTAATCTCCTCCACAACCTTGATTTTAGGTTCTTCTTCTATAGCAAGGCCTTCACTAATTTTCTCAAAAATCTCTATATTTTCTTCTTTGACTTCTACATATTCTTCAAGAAAAGTATTTTCTTCAACATGCAATTCTTCTCTTAGTGGTGGAATATGGCTCTTTGAAATAATTCAAGTGTGAATTTCTTGGCCAATAATAATCTTGTATTGTATACGACAAGATTTCTTCACAATCCAAAGGATAAAATTTGATAGCAAGCATCTCTTTCATCCTTGGCCATGAACGAATTTTGTCTTTACCTTATCGGATTCTATCAAATTGTACTCATTCCCACCAACGTAAGGCATACTCACTGAGTTTATACAAAGCAAGTCCAACTTTTCTCTCATAATAAATATTTTCAAAGTCAAATAAATCCTCTAAATCAAGTAACCAACCAAGAAAATATTCTTTATAAAAATAACCATTAAAACTTGTAATTCTTTTATAAGGTTTATATGAAATTTGCTTACCAATAGGTTGCTTGTGAGTTATGTCTCTGTGACAGTTATCCCTATTGTTTCCATGCTCCAATGACGGCATTTCAACAAAGATATTTGTGAGTTCTAGCTATATGTCATGTAATACTTGCTAAGTTTTCTATCATTGGAATTGCTACTGTCTCATATGTCAGCTATCAGACTAGGATAAGTCAAGGCTCTAATACCAAATGATGTAGGATGTAGAAGCGTCAAGAAGCAGAACATGTCTACCAAGGGCGTAGCCAGAAATTTTTGGTTGGGGGGGGGCCGAGGTAATATTATCATATTGATTTGCAATTCAAGAAAAATACAAAGTATGACATATATACATATATACATGTCTTCATGCATCAGTTTTAGAAAAAAAAATATAAAATCTAACCAAAATTAGACTACATTTACAAGAAATAATATTTATAGAAATTAAATATAACAAAGTCACTATAAGCAACTATAAAATAAATAGCAGTTAAACTCAACCAAATTAGACTACTATGGTCAAAAATAAATTCAAAATCAATTTCATTCATCTCAACTAAATTTAAAATAAATTTCATTCCTACTAATAAGTCTAATAATGTATCCTCTCTCTACTCTCTAATGATAATTCCCACACCAATACACCAGTACAACATGGGACTTTGAATAGCTATAGGACATAGCCTCACTCAAGAAAAAAAAATGTGGGATATGGTTGACATGTCTTAGAGAATGAAAGGAAAAGTCAAAAAGCTGAAAAGTAGGAATTTGAGGTGAGGCATTTTTATGGCTACGTATTGGAGGAGGGGCCAAGTTTTTCTCATGGGGGGCCAACTTTTAAATGAGAAAGTGTGAGACCTATTTCTTCCTACTATTATAGAGGTTTTAAAAAATTTTGGGGGGACCCAAGGCATAATGTGCCTCCGCCCCTGACGTCTACCTTTAGGAAACAAGAAACAAAACATGTTTGCTTCTAAAAATAACCTTGAATCCATGAGAGTTCTTTGAATCCACAAAAGTCCTTGAATCTACAAGGAGAAAGGATTTGGAATCCACCAGAAAATAGAAAGACAAAAGTCTAAATTTTATTGATTGAATAATAATTGTTAAAAACGTGTACATACTTAGGGGCCTATTAAAGGGCTTCGTAAAATTTGACAGACAAGAAAATATATTCTAAAATAACTTCTAATTGATACCTAACCATAACAGGATCCAAATTTGACGTAAAAAGCATTAAAAACACCTAAAAATAAGGAAATAATCACCCTAAACCTAAAATAACGAAAATTACAAATTAAATACCAAAATTAATAAATTACAATAATTAAATTGTAGATTCTGTCCTACATCACAAAGTGGTTACTCTTAAATTTTTATTATTTCTTGCAACTCTACTTTAGGTTGATGAATCATTGTCATTTTTAAAACTCTATTTTGTGTTCATATGTTTTGGTTTGTATTTTCTATTTCCCCATCATAAGTAGTATTTGGTGTACTTGCTTAAGAATGGAAAAAAACAAGTTTGGGTTGAAAGTACTATTATCTACAATAAAATTTAGAGAATAAATCACATACATTCTATATAAGCTTGTTATAAGTTTTGATTATCATAATAATCTCCTTTTAAGAGAATGAAGAATTTGAATAATTTATTTGAAACTTAAAAATTTTATTTGTACAAAAAAAAGAAAAAAGAAAAACATAGCATACTATAACATAATTTCGAAGAAAATGGACCACCTTATAAGGAATAATATCAATCAAACACAATAATAGAATGATATATTGGTAGAGATAGAAAGATGAAAATAATTTTAGAAATTGTTTAACTTTTAGGGAGAACAAATTTTTTCCAACAAATTTTAGAAAATAAATTATAAATTATATTAAAATTACAAAATAATTATAAATTCCCACGTCTATGACTAGTTAATATTTAAAAGCTAAAGTCACAGAATCATTGTTTCATAATATATTACAATGCAATAATCTACTAATAAAGACAAAAACACAAAATATCATTGTTTCTTACTATATTACTATAATATAAATGTATTTTTGTACAATGATACATAGAATGATGTGGGTGTATTTTGGGGTTATTTGGGCAAATTTAGAGCCTTATGCTATTTTACAATAACTTATGCAAATGCTCTTACAATGAAATCAATGTAAAATTGTAGGGTAGTGCCAAGATTTTTGGAAGAGGGACCCAAATATAAAATTGTAGAGAAAATACCTATAATTATTATTATTTTTTTTTAAGGTCAGGTGGGGCTCGAGCCCTTTTGGATCCCCACCTAGCTCCATGCCTCATTTCAGTCCCCTTCGATTCATTTGATCTAATTTGAATCTACTCTTGAACAAAAATTGGGTGTCATGTTATAAATGAATTTTTACCTTGTAACAATATATCTCTTTTGTATTCATTCATAACATTTTTGGATTTCTAATCTTTTGGATAGTGAAAAAATGTTATTTTATTATAGTGCATATGTATTATCAAATTATTAATGCAAAATTCCTGCACAAGTTAGCGATAATAGTAAGAACTTAAAAATATTACGTGCCATTTTAAGTTTGACAA
The DNA here is from genome assembly GCF_001633185.2 of Quercus lobata. Taxonomy (NCBI): domain Eukaryota; kingdom Viridiplantae; phylum Streptophyta; class Magnoliopsida; order Fagales; family Fagaceae; genus Quercus; species Quercus lobata. Next base: position 87,414,174 of record NC_044908.1, read on the forward strand.
AACAAAATGCTACACATAATGAAATAGTTCAAACTTGACAGCCTCTAAATAGCACACTCAATGTTACTGGCCGACCATGTAGAATATTGATTGAATGAAAAAATTTTGTCCCATTTTCAATGTTTCGCTTTAAATTCCACTGACTGCATAATCTCATATGTCTCATACATATACATATATATATATATATATATATATATATATTTCTTTTTTTTAAAGTTAAACTTTACTTAATTTATAAGGATAGAAGACCCCATAAAAAAATTATAAAAAAAGGAAAAAAAAAAAAAAACCATATGAAAAGTTGTGATTGGTGGAGTATTAACTGAATCACTAAAATAGGAGATAGGATTTTCATACATATATATAGAATATTGACTTATCATGGTCTCAAAATCACACGCCTCATCAGGAAAGTCAAATATTAGGCTTTTGACTACCTACCAATATTAGTAAGTCTTCACGAGAGAGAGGGAAAGAGTTATGGGGGCCTTTAATTTTTCTAAATTAATTGTCTGTCTTCTTCAAACTCTTTGTGAGGCTCTCATTTGATGAGTAAAATAGGGAAATTAACAAACTGAATGATTTATCAGAAAATGGATTAATTAAGAAAAGATCTGGTCAATATCAAGGCATCAGAATTTGTTGTTTTCAGAGAGAGACAGAGAGACACAGATTTTTCAGCCTCTCAGGTGGCTTTGTAACTAAACAGATAAAGGGTTGTTAAGTTTCATGAGCAATATTTTTTTTTTTTTTTTGACATTTTAAGATTCTGGGTATTCTTGAATAGTTTGTGAAAGGTAGTTAAGATTGTCCAGAGTAGAGTTTTTTAACAGGTAAAGAGCCCTTTTTTTTGTGTTGAAGAAAGAAAATGTGGCTTCCAAAATTGCATGGAGCAAAGAAGACAGAAGGAAATGGGATGGTTGCACTTGCCATAGACAAGGACAAAGGGAGCCAACAAGCGCTCAGATGGGCTGCTGACCATCTTCTCTCCAAGGGCCAAACTGTCATTCTAATCCATGTTGTTCATATAGCATCCTCATCTCCATGTCTCTCTCTCTCTCTCTCTCTCTCTCTCTCATATACACATTAACATGTTAAGTTTATGAGCAAAACTTAAATGCAGTTTCTTAAGTGTTATATTTTAGATTTTCCAATTAAATTCAACCATGTGATTGCATTGACCAATGAATCACATGGTTGAATTTAATTGTCTTGGGAAGATTAAAGTGTTTGTGTTGTATTCGGTCAATATAGCCATATGGTTGAATTTGAATTTAATTGAAAATTTTAAGTATAAAGCAAAAGGAATTGTATCATGCTTTAACTGGTAAAATCGGTTTGGAATAACCGGTTATAGATGAATACAGAAACCGATTTCATAGGGGTTTGGGATTCCTCAATTATTTTGTAATAATTCAGATCACAATGATACTAACAAAGAAAATAACAACTACAGTGCAATGATAATTATAGACAAATATTTGTAAAAAAAAAAAATTGCCAGTTGATATCTATTTAAAATATTTTGGATGCAAAAGGAAATTCTGCATACACCATGATACTTATCTTTGTAACATTTAAATCCTTTTGTTCTTATTTGGATAAAACCTTGTTGCTCTACAACATTTATATTTGTAACAGTAATAGCAGAAACTAAGATAATAGGTTCAAAAAGTTTAATACATCTGAAAAAAGCTTTTGGTGTTACACTAGCAAGATTGCATGCCTGTTCTTACCATGCAGCTAATTTCTCTTCAATACAAGATTACAAGCTATAATGACTTGTGTGTACAGATGGGGGATACCGTGCTGTCATTTGTGATAGCAACGAAGCAGTTGCCTCGCCACACAGAAAACAACTTGAGAAGCAAACTAGGGATCTATTCCTTACCTTCCACTGCTACTGTACTCGTAAAGATGTATGTTTTGGCATTGCTCATTATTTTCTCTTTACGTCATGAGAAAATGCCATTCTGTTTTATTTCTATTCATGATACCAGTTTCTTTTTTTTATTTCTAACCCTTTTCATTTTATTATTGACATGCACAAAATTTTGTATCAGATAAACTGCCTCGATGTCTTACTTGAAGACACAGATATAGGAAAGGCACTAACAGAATATGTTTCCTATGCTGCAATAGAGAACCTGGTTCTTGGTGCGTCACATCATGGATTTATGAGGTAATCTCCTTCTAATATTTTAACATAATCAAGCTCCCAGAAGGGAAAAAAGAAAAGAAAAAGAAACTGACAATAAGAGGTCAATAGATAATATCTTCAAATATTAGAGGGGTTTGTAAAACCTCCTTGGATTATTATGCCACTGTGATATGCACAAAATTCCTTGTTTCTCCAAGGTGTTGCACTTCCATAATTGAGTAAACAAGGAAATAGGAAATAAAAATCATAATAATTAACCAATTGATGTTATGACTCATGAATAAGTGAAGTTATAATTAGATTATTGATCTCTACGAGCAGAACAATTGGAAGTCAGAAAACTACTAAAAAAGAAGACATCATTAATAGTTCAACTGTTCAAACTGAAGCACTAGTAATATAGCCTTTTTATTTTTTTTAAGTAGTAGATAGATAACAAAGTCATCAACAAAACCTACCTGATTATAACTCCTAACTGACAAAACTAATCTTAAGTCCCAAGATCAGAGATATAGTTATGATTAGCAATGATTTCCAAAATCTGATTGTGGGAATGCAGGGTTCCTAAATTGCAAGAGAAAAATGGTCAAGCTGCTAGAGAAATAAAAAAACAACGTACCTTATGTTCATTCTTAATTCAAACTATTACAATGTAAATAGAATTGCATTATTGATTGATTGAAAGAAAAAAGATATAATCCTTCTTATTCAATTATTAAGTAGAGTAGCTTAATAAAAAATTAACTAATATCTACTCAGTTTGAAATTGTCAAATGATTAAGTTAATTGCAGCTATATGATCCAAACAAATTAATCAGTAGCACCATTTTTTCTTTTGCCAAAAAATCTTTTCTGGATTCGTAGGAAGTTCACTATCAAACAACAACAAAAGGGCAAGTACATATTCAGAAAGAATATCGACTCCACTCAAACTTAAAAAAGTTATAGTAACCCATCTTCAATTGAACAATGTAGTTTTATTTGTTATGTATGAGTCACATACAGTGAAAATACTTTCATCATGCTTTCTTTGTAGTTTAAACTGGAGCAGCAGACTCATCACTCTAATCAGCTAACCTAATCAATTGTGTGACCTACATTTAAATTAGAACGAATATATGAAGCTGAATATCAGAAAATAAATCCATAATTGGATGAGGCTATAGATGCATTGACTATTGTTAGTATACTTTGTTTCAATTCTTTTTCTTATGCAGATTCAAGTCATCAAGCGTTCCAAGCACTGTATCAAAAGGAGCACCAGATTTCTGCTCTATATATGTGATCTCAAAAGGGAAGGCCTCTTCAGTTCGAAATGCTTCTCGTCCAGCCCCCTATACTTCCCCACTACTTGAACATATTCAGAATATAAACAGCAAACGTATTCATCCTCCTGCCTCACCCTCCAAACGTACCATGAACTTAAGAGGTTTGCTCCTCTCAATTATGTAGATTTCTCAACTTGTCTTCATTTAAGTATTGATACAAACATCTATCATTTATGTGTAGCAGAAAGGACGTCATTTAAGCCTCATAACTCAAGCGATGAGTCAGTCAGGTTAGTCATAATAAATCTCCCCAATTGAGAATGATATCATGCAGTAAATTTGTTAACACCTTAGTGTTATGGATAACTGACTTCATCATGACTGAACGCAGGCCACCGCAGACAAAAGGAGGAAGAGGTTTGAATGCAAAGGCCTATTCGGACTTATCAGAATCAGATACTGAAATATCATTTGTAAGCTCTGATAGGCCAAGCATTGAACGGCTGTCCCCTACAGTCTATGATTTTACTGATTCAGGCCGAACATCTCGGCTTTCAACCAGCTCAGATCAAAGTTTTCAATCAATCCATTTAGATGCCAAGTTCAGTGACCTCAGTTTTCTGCATGATATCTCATCATTTTCACAGGAGAGTGGTAGAACGTCATGTTCCTGGTCATCCCAAAATTTGGTAAAGACATTCTCTTCCTAAAAACAGCATTTCTTTGTAGTAACCATCTGACAAGTCATACCTAAATGGTTCCTTTAGTCGTACCTTTCTAGGAAATTTCCTAGTAGTCTGACTTCACATGAGTCTTAAACCTCCATATGCCAACCCAAACTGATTTCACTGTAATTTATTCTTTAGACAGCTTGAACAAAATTATCCCTTAAACCTTTCTGTTTTCTCAAGTATTTTTTTCCCAGGATAAGCACATTTTTTTTGCTTGATGCCTATCCAAGATATCCATTAGATTGAGCACAAAGACATAATACAATGGCTACTTGTGAGATAGCAGAAGACGAACCATTTTCAGTGCATCATTTCTTCTAAATTAAAACATTCAATTTTATTTCATATGATGCATTGCAATATCATTTGAAGTTCAACAAGGTTAAAAGAATTCAATAGCCTGCACCATTTTTAAATATCAAAATTTCTCATTAAGATGGTACCATACATCCATCATCCAGATAATTTCCACTTATGGGTATTTAAAATGTGCAGGATGATGTGGAATCGGAGATGAGGAGGCTGAAGCTGGAGCTGAAGCAAACAATGGACATGTACAGTACAGCATGCAGAGAAGCACTTACTGCAAAGCAAAAGGTATTTAAAAGACAAATCTAATTTGTGTCTTCTCAAAATTAAAAGATAGTTTCTAAAGTTACAGTTACCATAGGCATCGGAGCTGCATCATTGGAAACTTACAGAGGAGCACAAGTTTGAAGAGGCAAAACACTCCGAGGAAGTTGCACTGGCAATAGCAGAGAAAGAGAGAGCTAGGTCCAAGGTAGCCATGGAAACCGCCGAAGCAGCAAAGAGGATTGCAGAGTTGGAATCACAAAAAAGAGCAAATGCAGAAATGAAAGCCCTCAAAGAAGCAGCGCAAGCTAGGGAGGTTTTGGAAAATCTAGCCCGAAGTGATCTCAAATACAGGAGGTACACTATTGAGGAGATTGAGAAGGCAACAAATTTCTTTGCTGAATCTCAGAAGATTGGGGAAGGAGGTTATGGCCCTGTCTATAGGTGTTACCTTGATCATACACCAGTCGCAGTCAAGGTTTTACGTCCAGATGCTGCTCACGGTAGATCACAATTTCAGCAAGAGGTGCGTAACCAAGAATTTAGACTGCTTAACATGCATGAATAAATCATATTTCATGCACTTGATTGTATTAGACAACTAGGCACGCAAAAAACAAAGAAATAATAAGATAGCATACATTTAAAATTGAAAAAACAAGTGGATCCGAACATGGTTTTCCAATTTCAAGTAGCCACCCTATGAGGAATACGTAAGTTTTTGTTGAATAGTACTCCTTTCAATTTCAAGGAGCCTTGCACATAGGCTTGACAGGATGGTTACAAACAAAAAGTTATTATGCCAAATCCTCAAGAGCTTGTAAAACAAATATTTGGTTAAACATTTCATTTTCTTAAGCACTTCCTCCCGAACATGACATGCATATTACCAATAAAGAATGAGTTGCTTCTTACATTTTCCTTGATAACTCTAATGCAGATAGACATACTTAGCTGTATAAGACATCCCAATATGGTACTCCTTCTAGGAGCCTGTCCCGAGTTTGGCATCCTAGTGTATGAATACATGGCTAATGGAAGCTTAGATGACTGTATCTTCCAGAAAGGACACACTCCACCTCTCTCTTGGCAAATCAGGTTCCGAATTGCTGCAGAAATTGCCACTGGCCTACTCTTCCTCCATGAGACCAAGCCAGAGCCACTGGTGCACCGTGACCTCAAGCCAGGAAACATTTTGCTAGACCACAACTATGTGAGTAAGATTAGTGATGTTGGATTGGCCAGGCTCGTACCTGCTGTAGCTGAAAATGCAACACAGTACCACATGACCTCAACAGCTGGAACTTTCTGCTATATTGATCCAGAATATCAACAAACAGGAATGCTTGGTGTGAAGTCTGATATCTATTCCCTAGGAATCATGCTTCTGCAGTTGATAACAGCCAAGCCACCAATGGGGCTGACTCACATTGTTGAACAGTCTATTGAGAACGGCACATTCACTGAGTTGCTGGACCCAGCTGTGCATGATTGGCCAGTCGAAGAAACCTTGTGCTTTGCAAAGCTTGCACTCAAATGTGCAGAACTCAGACGGAAAGACCGGCCAGATCTTTGCAATGAAATTTTTCCAGAGCTCAGTAGATTGAGAGATATAGCTGAAGAAAAAATGAATCATGTGCACCCTTACGCCAGTTTTCATCCCTCGCCCAATCACAGCAATGCTTCAACACAACAGGTGAGTTCAAAACATGTAAATTATCAGGAACATTTATTTGCTCGCTAAATATACATGATACCATTCACTATACTTGGCATTTGAATTACTGTTAAATCTTCTCCCAAATCAGTAAATAATTAACCACATAAAAGGCAAAAGAACTGATTTTTTTTTCTTATTGGGCTCATGGCAAAAATAAATTTACTAGCTACAAAATTGAACGGCGAAAGATTAACTACAAAATTGGTTGTAGTTTTAAGCTACAATCTTACTCAATATCTTATTATTGGAGGTGAATTTTGACAAATCCATCATTGGATTCCATCTTTTTTTTTTATATTTTTCATGCTTGCAAATTTTCTAAAAAATTAAAGATCAATAGTTATGTCATCAATAAATTGTTTAAATTACAAGTTTTTGTAGTTTAAAATTATACATAAAATGTAAGCTTATATATCATATAATAAATGATATCCAATCGACACAAAATTTGACATGTGTATTAAGAGTGTAAAGAACGTACAATTTAACGGTTAAATTTTCAAAATATGTAATAATATTTATTTTATTGAGTAAGGTTGTAATTTTAAGCTACAACCAATTTTGTAGCTAAATATTTTTCTTATCGAAATAGTTTTTGCAGGATGTTATAAGCAATCCACTCCTTGAAAACTTATCAAGTACATCATCACTAGCAGAAAAATAATCAGGTATAGATTGATAAACACTTAAAGCAAAAAGTCCAACGATCAAAATCTAAAGATTGTTTGTTTTACTTGCAGGTAACTGAGTAATGCTGGCAGGTCAATTCAATTCAAGTTCCCTTGAGGCAGCATTGGGACAGAAAAATCCTTTTTAATTAGTTGAATTTTGTAATGATAAATTGAAATGTAATTCGAGGTTCCTTTCTTGGAATTTGATTCCCATCTTGATGGGGTTTTAGAAAGTGAAATTGGCATGCTAGTATGTAATTTATTTTTATTTTTATGTAAATATCATTGAAAATATAACTTTTTTTTTTGAGAAACATTGACAATAGAACTATAGAAGTATAATAGAGTGGATTTTATTTTAATCCTAGCTGTGGATCCGTCCATTGAGCGTGATTATTTAAAAAAAAAAAACTAATTTAATGAAGAGTAATGCATTTCATAATCATATTTATGGCAACATAATTTTATTATTATTAATGTATAATTGTTTTATTTAATTTTTGAAACCTTCATTCTACCCTGGTTTTTTTTTTTAATAAGATTATTCTACCATTGTTGGTTGAATAATTTGTACATTTCCAAGTCAATCAAACACATTTGCATGTTACATGTAATTCCTCATTTCAATAAAGGTTGAAATAATATGGACAAATTTTGCTTTTATGGACAGTGGCTAATCTGTTTTATAGTTATTTCAATGAGCTCATTTGTAACATTTGATTTACCATTATACACACACACACAATTGTTGGTTGACTAATTTGTACATTTCCAAGTCAATCAAACACATGTGCATGTTACATGTAATTCCTCATTTCAATAAAGGTTGAAATAATATGGACAAATTTTGCTTCTATGGATAGTGGCTAATCAGTTTTATAGTTATTTTAATGAGCTCATTTGTAACATTTCATTTACAATTACACACACACACACATATAGTATTATATACACACATATACACACTCACGTATTATACACACACACACACACATATAAAGATGGATTCAAGTTATACCTGATGTAACTCAAAATAATTATACTTTTTCTACACCATTAGATTTAGAGAAATTCTATGTCCACAACATTTTCATAACAAATCTTAAGTAGCAGGTTGTTACTTTATTATTGTTGGAGTAAAAAAGTAATCTCAATGGTAGGTTTAAATTTGAACTAACAACAACTAACCACCTATGATTTGTTGTGAAAATGTTGTGAATATAACACTTCTTTTAGATTTAAGTAGATATAATGGTAAAATAAAAAACTCATTAATGCTAATTACAATAGCATTTATATTCTGATTACCATCTCATTTATTATTCCTTATTTATTTATAAATTTTCATACTTGTCTCTTCTCCCCTAAAACATTCTCTACCTTCTCTATCTACCCTCCCTCATTTGTTCTTTCCTCCCATTCAACTCTCTGCCTGTTGAACTAGAACAAGTCTAGTGCTACAACTTGTCGCACAACTTGTGCCACAACTTGCCCATGTGGTGAGTTGTGTTTAGTGGAGGGGTGATGGTGGGTCCATGTAAGGACACCCCTCCACCAACTACAACTTGCCACATGGACGAGTTGTGGCATAAGTTGTGGCACTAGACTTATTCGTTGAACTGGGCAAGTTGTGATTGGTGGAGGGGTGATGGTGAGTCCAAACTTATTCATTGAATTGGGCAAGTTATGGTTGGTGGAGGGGTGATGGTGGGTCCATGTGGGGATACCCCTCCACCAACTACAACTCAACACATTAGTGAGTAATGGCACAAGTTATAGCACTAGACTTATTCATTGAACTAAAAAGGATAACACGTGCTCAGGAGAACAAAATTTTATTTCATAATATTGAAAAGTTGACAGTACACTACAAAAACACAAGTCACACTTGCTTAAACACACACACAGCACTTTATTTTTGCCTTTACACTTCTCCACCAATTGACCTTTTACAATTCACACATCAACTCACATAAATATAGCTGCACACACCTAGACACCTACACACACTGGCTCTTGACTTTCTTTTCTTCACTTTACACACTTCACACTACTTCATTTCACCTCTCGCAAGTGGGAACCAAAGTTCCTATTTATATAAGTTGGAGGTCGGTTAAGTAACGGACATTGAAGCTTCTAGCTTCATCTAATTTCTGCCAATAGAGTTCTAGTAGTTCTAGGCCTTATTTTCTTATGCCTTATTTTCTTATTATTTTAATTTCCAGCCCATGACAGCTTCTAGACTATTACAAAAATTAGCTGCTGAGTTTTACTTCTACATAGAAGTCTCTAGTAACATCTCATAAAGAAATCCGGAAAAAGCATCATAGAGAAATTTCCGAAATGCAAGGGAATTTTCAAGAGAAAGAGAGAGGTGGTGCTTGATTTTTAACACTACCCTCATTTGCTCTCTCCTCCACTACCATGGCCAAAGGGTTCCACCATCTCCGGCCACAGGATTCCACTGCCATCGGCTACAGGTTTCCAATGTAGCCAGCCATCGACTTTTTGCCTTTAATCAAATTTTTGGGAAGTTTTTCTTAACCCGGAAAAATATAAAATTAGTGGCAGCCCTTTCCATTTGTAAGTGAATGATTATATCGACAATTGAACATACAAGATATTTCTATAGGATCAAGTACCTAAACTTATTGGTGTTTTAGTCTAATAATAAAGAGCTGTCATCAGGAGCGGACATCATAAGTTGAAACTCTCTCACAAAAAAAAAAAAAAAAAAAACTAAACTTAACACAAAGTACATGGTACAATGGCTAACAATGTCTCCTTTAAGCTTTTCTTCTACTCCTCTACTCCTCCATAGTTCTAAGTGCACTAATAATATGATCATAGCAAAAATTAAAGTGTAGTAATCTAAAGGCATCTAGATTTTAATAATCAAAAAATTTGTAGTTAACATATTTTGGAATGCATAAGATGACGTTACTTAGCAAAAAAAATAAGAAAACAGCAGATGAGGTAGGGTAGATAGAGAACATAGAGAATATTTTTGGGAATAAGAGATAAGTATGGAAATTTAGGGTACGTTTGGTACACTGAATATGAATTACAACATAAATAGTAATCTTTATTACCAGGAATAAAATATGTTGTAATGGAATAACTAAACTTATTCATTAGTTTGGTTGTGAGTTGTAATATTAGAATAAAACTTAGGATCTATTTTAGGAAATATCTCATTCATACAATTATATTTCCTAGAAAATAATATATTTTAAATTGTAGAGAGATGAGTTATTTTTTAATAATTTTTTATTTCCATAATTGTTAGGTGCATATGGAAAGTTTATTTATTTGGAAATATATTAGTGTTGGAAATTATTACATCTACCAAGGAATAGCTATTACAACCCTTTTAGAGATGAATGGTTATTCTTCATTTTAAAGAATAGCTATTCATAAGGAATAACTATTCCCTGTAATAAAAACATAACCAAACTATTGAATAGTCAAACTATTGAATAGTCAAACTATAGGAATAACTATTACATTACAATGCTTATTACAGTCTACCAAACATGCCCTTATAAATAAAGAATAATAAATGAGACGGTACTAAGAATAAATGATATTGTAATTAGCATTTATGGTGTAGAAAAATGGTTTTAGAATTACACTAGGTATAACTTAAATCTCTCTCTCTCTCTCTCTCTCTCTCTCTCTCTCTCTCTCTCTCTATATATATATATATATGAGATGGGTTCAAGTTACAACTGATGTAACTCTAAAGAGTTACACATTTTTTAAATCATTAGATTTAAGTAGATCCAATGGTAAAAAAAAATACCCTCATTAATGCTAATATTCTAATTGATCTCATTTATTATCCTTTCTTTAATACATTTCATACTTATTTCTAAACCCAAATAACTTGATTCGGCTGACTCTCTCTCTCTCTCTCTCTCTCTCTCTCTCTTTGCATGTTTCTCTCTCTATCTCCTCCCTGGCTCTTCTACCTCCACGGCCAGGTGGCTAGGAGCAACACAAAAAAAGCCACAGCCTGCTGTACTTTGTTGAATAACACAACTATTGCTACTCTATATGCCTAAAACTTTTAATGCCGTATATTGTTCTTCATCTTCTAATTTTGTTCATGGAAGTTGCAAAGATATGATCTAATTCTCTAAGAGGTTGAACAGACGAAAATGTGTAACTCTTAAAAGTTACACTAGATTTAACTTGAACCCATCTCATATATATATATATATATATAAATATATATAGTTTGAGATGAGTTCAAGTTAGACCTGATGTAACTCTACAAAGGTTACACCTTTTCTAGACTGTAGATTTTTAAGAAATCTAATGGTTAGAAAATCTCTATACTCAATGTCATCTTTAAAATTAATTGTTGTCCATATTAGCTAACCTAATTAATTAAGCTAACCTAATTAATTTGAGAGAATATTATATTATTTTCTTTTCTACTTTCTTTCTCTTTCCTAATTAACTCATCCTTAACCTTGCACAAGAGCCTATTCTCAACATTCTTGAGTTGCAAATTTTCTTTCTCATGGACTTATTCTTATCTAGTATTTACGTATTGATTATTTGATATGTGAGGCCGTTTTGCAAATGATTATTTAGGTTTCTTTATTTTGGATTCACAAATCTTGTGGTGGAATGTGAAAATCAACTATAGGTGGATGCTCTTAATAAGAGAGATATTTATCTTAGTGAGGAAGAGTTATTGTTCAATGATCTTAGCCTCTTAGATATTGTTTTTATAAGGAGAAAAACAAATGAAACCAAATAAGATCCTTAGAGATAAAATAAAATTATCAAATTGTAAAATTATAATAAAGGAAGAGTTATTGTTCAATGATCTTAGCCTCTTAGATATTGTTTTTATAAGGAGAAAAACAAATGAAACCAAATAAGATCCTTAGAGATAAAATAAAATTATCAAATTGTAAAATTATAATAAGATTGAACTATCAAAATTTGATCTCTAGTGATTAGAATTTGTTTGTAATTCTTTCTCAAAAAAAAAAAAAAAAAAAGAATTTGTTTGTAATTCAAATTCTAATCCCTACCATATGACAAGACAACAACAATGCTAGAAGAGCAGCAAATTGTAAAATTATAATAAGATTGAACTATCAAAATTTGATCTCTAGTGATTAGAATTTGTTTGTAATTCTTTCTCAAAAAAAAAAAAAAAAAAAAAAGAATTTGTTTGTAATTCAAATTCTAATCCCTACCATATGACAAGACAACAACAATGCTAGAAGAGTAGGAGTTCTTACCATATTAAACCTCTCTCTCTCTCTCTCTCTCTCTCTCTCTCTCTCTCTCTCTCTCTCTCTCTCTCTCTCTCTCTCCTCTCTCTCTCTCTCTCTCTCTCTCTCTCTCTCTCAACGTTTAAGGAGCCAATATGTAGATATTCTTAGATTAGGATTATCTAAGCTTCACGTAATACCAGATAAGAATAAGTCCATGACAAAGAAAATTTGCAACTCAATAACATTGAGAATAGGAACCGGTGCAAGGTTAGGGATGAATTAATTAGGAGAGAGAAAGAAAGTAGAAAAGAAAATAATATAATATTCTCTCAAACTAATTAGGTTAGCTAATATGGAAAACAATTAATTTTAAAGATGACATTGATTATAGTGATTTTCTAACTATTAGATTTCTTAGAAAATTACGGTCTAAAAAAATGTGTAACTTTTGTAGAGTTATACCAAGTGTAACTTATATATATATATGGATTCAAGTTACACTTGATATAACTTTAAAGAGTTACACTTTTTTTAAACCATTGGATATAAGTAGATCCATTGGTAAAAAAAATATCCTCATTAATGCTAATATTCTAATTGATCTCATTTATTATCCCTTATTTAATACATTCCATACTTATTTCTAAACCCAAAAAACTTTATAAGGCTAGTAATTGCAATGTGCACTTGAATTCAAGGAGGACCTAGCTCCTTCAACTTACCTTGATTGGTATAGACCAGCCTAAATAGATGTACGTATCATTTAGAAGGGCCACGTTTGGTACAATCTCACACAAAGCCTTACTTGACAACAATCTTGGCATTTGCATTTCTGATGTGCAGTAAAAATAATTTTTGAATTGGCATAGTATATCAAAAAACAAGAGTAACACTAGAGAGTTTTGATTGTGCTATATATTGGAACATGAAGCATTTTGTTGCTGCCGGCGACCTGGCTGTGGAGGTGGAAGAGCCGTGGAGGAGATAGAGAGAGAAGCGTGCAAAGAGAGAGAGAGAGAGAGAGAGAGAGAGAGAGAGAGAGAGAGACGTGCAGTGGAGAGAGGGAGAGAGTCAGCCAAATAAAGTTATTTGGGTTTAGAAATAAGTATGGAATGTATTAAATAAGGGATAATAAATGAGATCAATTAGAATATTAGCATTAATGAGGGTATTTTTTTTTTTTTACCATTGGATCTACTTAAATCTAATAGTTTAAAAAATGTGTAACTTGAACTCATCTCATATATATATATATATATAGAGAGAGAGAGAGAGAGAGAGAGAGAGAGAGAGAGAGAGATTAGTTTTAAGTTTAAATTTTGTGTGATTGTATTTAATTGTTGATTGTATGATTTAATTTTTTTTTAGAAAAATTATATGATTTTTTTAGAAGAATTATATAATTTAATTTTTTTTTTTTTTCAGAAAGTTTTAACCTATGGCATTTGCTCCTGATGGTAGCTTTATCATTAGACCAAGACATCAATAAGTTTTTTGGTGTAGGTGGGGATTGAATTCTAGATCTCTTATACAACCATTAGAAATTTTACCCGTTGAGTTAATTGGAACCCACAAATATATAATTTAATTAAGTGAATGTAATAGTTGATTTTATTATACTGTAAAGTTGTTAATGTCTTCCATATGGTCATCTCATCTTTATTTTTATTTTTTTGCACTCCTCCCGATAGTCTCTTTGTTTTCCAATTAGTGAGTTGCTATTGATGTTTGATTTCTTTTATTTTTCCCTTTCTTCATCTATTCTTTATTACTATGTATCGTTTTTTTTTTCTTCACCATAAATCTCACTCTCTCTCTCCATTGACATCCTTATATACTATCTTTTTATAATGCACTAGTCGCTAACTCATGCTATGCATGAGAACCTACCTATTTGTAAGGTAGACTAAAATAATTTTATAAAATCTTAAGTTAATTAAGAAACAACACTATTACATGATTTGTTCTTGTATGACTTCAATTTGTGTTACAATTTGATGAAGAAGCCATTACTTGAACATGCAATGACTTAGAAAATTTTTTCAAATAGTTTCAAATACTACAAAAAAATAACTCAAAAATTAAGATATTAAAACTTCTGAAATTATTGAAAAAAACAAAATAAATATGACTAAATAATAGAGAAATATCAGAGAAAGATAAGTTACATTTAAAAGAATAATTTTAATTATTGCAAGCTTTTTATCTTGTAAAAAACGGCTAAAGAGAGTTTGGTGGTTCATGTATGAAAATTACTTTTTAAAAAATACATGAAAACCATAAGATAATTTTTTTTTTAAAACAAAGTAGAGGAGAAGAAAATAACATAAAAAGAGTTCATACCTATACTTAGCTTAAAAAAAAAATATATATATATATATATATATTGGGGTTTGCATTACTTTTATAGTGTTCATGATTAACCTCGCAAATTTGAAGATAAATTATCAATATTTGAGTTTGAGTTTAAGTTGGATTTGTTAGAGAGATAGAGTTTCACTCCTTGTTAAGTTTGGATTAAACAAAAATAATTTTGTTTAAAAAAATAATAATGATGAGTTTGAGTTTAAGTTAGATTTGTTAGAGAGATACAGTTTCACTCCTAAATTAGTTTGGACTAAACAAAAATAACTTTGTTTAAAAAAATGATAATGATGAGTTTGAATTTAAGTTGGACTTATTAGAGAAATAGTGTTTCACTCTTGTTAAGTTTCGACTAAACAAAAATAATTTTATTTAAATAAAGTGATAATTTTATTTAAATATTGTACTGACATGAAAAATTGTGAGAGTTTCAGAGGTTTCGGTTATATATATATATATATTAGGATAACATTTAACAATCAAAAAGAATAAAAAATCTAATAACTTAAAACACAAAACTAAATCGCATCAACCTAAAGTGGAGTTCTATAAAAAGTCATCAACCTAAATTAGAGATGCAAGAAAAAAAAATCCACCAAAAAATGAAAAAAAAAATTTTGAGAGAAAGAGAAATAACATTTTTGTGTGGAAAAACAAAAAACTAGGCATAGAATGAGAGAGAAATTGACAAATTTAATTATAGTAAAATGGTGAGAATAAGAAAAGAAAAAATAAAGGAAAATAAAAAGATATAGGAAAAGTGATATTAAGGTAGAAAGTAGTGAAGAGATGAAAAAGGTAAAAGTAAGGAGAGAGAAAATTTGGAAAATGCGTAAAAAAAAAAAAAAAAAAAAGATGATATTTTGATTGTTAAATAATGGAGTTTTTAATTTACCTTAAATGTTGAAAAAATTATAAAAAAAATTGGAAAAAAAATATATAATGACATAGCTGCTGATGTAACTTAACTGAAGTTGCTTTGAGATTATTAAAAGACAAGCGGATCAAACTTGAAAAGAATGCTTCTATCCAAAGTAATCTGCATATATGAAAGTACAAATGATCAAGGAGTACTGCTATTTACTTTCTTACTTGAGATATTCAAACCATTCTCCCCCACAAACACTCAAATGCAACTGGGCACGGCACCTGTGGAATAAATATAATGAGAGATATCGCTAAATATAAGGAACAGAACTAGGACGATATACTAATATTTCCCATATTAGTATATCTATCACATATTTCCCATTGCTGTTGATGGGGTTCTGCCAAATTTAGACCCATATTTCCCATTGCTTTGCGATTGTCAAGTTGTGGCCTCATTCCACTGCCAACCTCATGCCTAATATGGGCAGAATGTGGCGCACACAGGCAAGAGCAGTCACACAACCTTTTGCACATGCTAATGCCTCAGTTGTTGGAAACTCTTACAAATCAATAATTTTGCCCATAAAGCACACTTCACCTTCCTACACAAAACTGAGATTTACAACTGCAAATTGAAGTCATGAACTAGGTTGGTTCCCCCAAAAGATATCGTTTTTAAACTCTATAAGTTGGATCAAATTTTCACTTTCTTTTCTGTGGTGAAATGTTTGAAGTTTGTAATATAGCCTTTTAAACTCAACTATGTACCACTGTTGATCCCTTTTTTTCTCTCAACTTTATTTATATGTCATTTCTATTTTGTTAGTTCTCTTTTACTCTCTTTTTACTATAAAGATCAAGCTAGTTGGGGTGGGAAAGGGGAAAATAATTCTTTTTCTGGTCTTGTTAGTTGTTTATTATCTTAGTTTATTCACTAATGCAACATTATGTATGCATAGTAGCGATTATTTAGAGGTTCAATCCTTTCCTTAAAACGATTCGGCACAAATTAGGCTTTTAGACTGACTTATCATGTTCACTATCTTCGTATGTTATAACAGGTTAATTTTTCAATACTTGTGGATTCAAATGTCATATACCAAATGCATACAACCACAGAAAAAAGACACATACATGCCAATAACTTGCTAAATTTCTTACGCATATATATATGAGGCACATTAGAGCAGGATAATGCAGGAGGATCTATTTATTCTATTTTTGTAGAAATGCGAATAAGTAGGAGGTATCTTAAGAACATGTTTGAGTTGATGTTGTAACCATTTGCTCCATGGTAACTCCAGCATTGCACATGTTAGCAATTGCTCGCAAGTATTGCGTCCCATATTTGGATAATGATCCACAATATTTCTCATATGTACTTACCTGTAGCATGAAAACAGTAAAATATTAACATCAAAGTCATGAGGCTGGCAATTTATCCACACATGAAAGTAGGAAATAAGGACCTACAAGCATCTTAAAACAATTCCAATCATCCACAATAGGCTGCCCACTTGGCCGAATAGTCTCCAACACTTTTGAGCTACTACCATTTCCAAACAAAAGCTCTCCAATATGATTTATACTGAAGTCCACATGCTTCCTTAAAGAAATCTCATCTTGTAGTTGCTTTTGAGCTTCAAGCTTTTCATGGGTGCCTACAGGGGCTTTACGGTACTGACATGCAACAAGAAAAAAAAAATTGAAATTGACTTCTATATATGTCAAGGACATATGATTCTTAGTTTTGTTTAAAGAAAAAAAAAGACACATAACATAAAAGAACCTATGAGAAATTAACAGTGACAAATGATTGAAAGAAAAAAAAAAACCTTGTGCCAGAAATGAAGGAGAGTCGCATCACGTTGGTTAACAACCCTCAGAGTTGATGGTGAAGAACCATATTCAACAGAAGTATCGTTATCATTTGCAGGATTTGTACCCATGTAAAAGTAGAGGCATTCATTACTTAGCTTTTTGTCTCCATATTGCTTTACATGAGAACCCTGATGTGAAAAACCATCACCTTTTTCTGTTCTCCTTTGAACCTGTAATTGCAGCATCTAGAATTTAGTTGAATTGGTGATTGGTCAAGAGACATAGCAATTAGAAGGTCTAACAAGAAGATCTATTAGGAAAGCTCTTTATTTATTTTAATTTTTACAAGCATATTCAATATATAATTAAAAACAGTGTACAATACATATTTGACCTGTTTTAAGATTTAACAATGACATTTTTAACATGAGTTTTTGTAAAACATTCACAAGATGTAATGTTTACCGCTTCATATTGCTTCTGCAACGTTTCCTTGCGTAGATAATGTTTGTCACTGCTCCAAGTTTTCAAGTTCCAAAAATTAGCCACATAGCGAAAAAATAAAAAATAAAAATAATGTTGGGTCTAATTTGAATTCATTAGAACTAATAGCACATTGGTTTAAGGCAATGTTTTCAGGGAGGTTATTAGAATACATTATTGTGATAATAATACAAAATATTGCATACCTATCCTCCAACCAGGAAATACTATATAAGTCTCCCAAACATGTGTTATATTCCACCTCAGGAGCTCCAGGTTCATCAGGACAATATGTTGCAAAACTATCCTCAGTTGCATTTGATGCTGTAGTTGCATATATGTCCAAATTATCTGGAAGAAGGCCTTCAAAAATACTCCCAGACTCACAAGATTCAAGGTAAAATACCTATGATTTTCACGGCAGTATAAAAACCAGATTAAGTAAGTGAACCCTAAAATGATAAATACTAATCAAGCTACATATTATAAATTAGTCATTCTTGAACAAATCACGATGTGTTGATAATAACATACCATGCTTTTGTAAGCTTTTGCTGCATGCTTCTTCTTCAACACATTGTTAAGATCATTGGCATAAGCATATTCACCATTTGGCATCACTAACAAACAATAAGATCAATGATGGACTCATTATCTTAGTCATTGGCAAAAAAAACCTTCAAATTATTGTGAGATTAATCATAATATTGTATTATTCAATCCAAATTTTGGTATATAATGGAAAATTACTAACCTAGGACACCAGGACCTCCATGGTCGGTATAATATATGAAAATATGGTCATTTGGTCCGCTATCCACAACCTTACCACTACCACCAGTGAGGGCACTTTTGTTTCCAAGAATAACAGCATAAAAGTTGTTTACATTAACATGTTGCCCTGTATAATCCTACAAGAAGAAATATAAATCAAAGTTGAAAAAGTATGGTTAAATGTTAATATATGTTATGACGAGCTCATAATTGAAAACTGTATTAAGTATAATAAAAAAGACCTTGGGCACTCCCTTATAAACATCATCCCCATTTGGTTTGTTGATAATCACACCAGGCCTAAAGTTGTCTTCGTCAGATGCAATATCATCATACATGAAAGCAATGATGTTCTCATCTTTTAACCCACCTTTCTTCAATATTTGATATGCATGACATACATCAGCCTGCATTTCCAAAATTTAATAAAAATTACAGAGCTTTTTTTTTTTTTGGGTGCTAATGAACAAAACTTAAGTTACATGTTCAGTACAAGTATAAATAATTTTGTCTAATGTACACCTGATGTCTATAATTTTGGTAACCATTTGACCCAGCAATTAGAATTGCCCATCTCTTTCCGCGGAAATTAGTGTTACAACTAGCATTATTACCAGAATCACCATTGAAATCCAGTACTTCTGATGGTAATTTGGTTGCATATGTGACAGGCCTTAAGCTCTCATCAACAATCAAACATGAAAGTGCAAGTAGTGTAAATGCAATAACACGCCCCCAACAAATCATTGTGGTTTAGACAACCTGTAAAGGACCATTTTAGAAGCCGATATTTAAATAGAAGTAGTAATAATTTTTGTTTATGTGAAAGTAGATTGGGAGTTATTCATTAAACAAGAGAGAGAGAGAGAGAGAGATACTTGATTGGTGTTGAGCTGGGTAAATAATTATTTATATAAAAATGACTTTTTATAGAACTCTTACATCTTAATTTTAACAAGATAAATGAAAAAAATTTATTAATATGTAAGAATTCTATAAAAATGTAGAGAATTTTTTTTTTTTTTTGGGTAGAGAATGTAGAGAATGTTTTTGGGAATAAGAGAAAAATATGGAAATTTATAAATAAGAAATAATAAATGAGATGGTAATAAGAATAAATGATATTGTAATTAGCATTAATGAGTAGAAAAGGTGTAAATGATATTATAATTAGCATTAATGAGATGAAAATTTATTAATGTGTAGAAAAGGTGTAACTCTAAAGAGTTAGGTATAACTTGAATTCATTTGGTTAGAGTTTGATTAGTCTTTTTTTTTTTTTTTTTTTTTTTTTTTTTTAGAGAAAAAAAGGGGACTCATATGTGGTAGTCATTGTCCCATGCCCCATGGTACATTTGGGTAAACCCATGGGTACTACCAGTTCGAATCAGAGTTCGGAGACCTCGAACCCACGCACACTACAGGCACTATCGATTTTTGGGACTTACCAGAAATTGCGATTACAGTTCACGTGGGAACTCGAACCTGGGATGTGGTAAAACCTTAGCAGTCACCTGCCAGTTGTATCACATCCGCTGGTGGTAGAGTTTGATTAGTCTTAAGTTTAAATTTTGTATGATTATATATATATATATATATATATTTTTTTTTTTTGAGAAACTTAATTGTTGATTTTAGAATTTTTTTAGAATTTTTTTTATTTAATTAAGTGAATGTAACAGTTGATTTTATTGTACTGTAAAGTTTTTAATATCCTCCATATGGTCATCTCATCTTTTTTTTTTTTTTTTTCACTCCTCCTCATAGTCTCTTTGTTTTCCAATTAATGGGTTGCTATTGATGTTTGATTTCTTTTATTTTACCTTTTCTCTATCTACTCTTTTAACTTTGTATTGTTTTTTTTTTTCTTTACCATAAACCTCCCTCACTGTTCCTCAAAAAAAAAAAAAAAAAAAAAAAAAAAAAACTCCCTCTCTCTCTTCATTGGCATCCATAATTCCTTATAGACTATCTCTTTATAATGCAATCGGATAACATTTAAAAATTAAAGAAAAAAAAGATAATAACTTAAAGTGGAGTTTTGCAAAAAAGTCATCAACCTATGGTAGAGATACAAGGAAAAAAAAAACCATCAGAAAATGAAAAAAATTTGAGAGAGCGAAATAACATTTTTTGTGTGGGAAAACAAAAAACTATGCATAGAATGAGAGAGAGAGAGATTGACAAATTTAATTATAATAAAATGGTGAGAATAAGAAAAAAAAAATAAAGGAAGATAAAAGGATATAGGAAAGTGATATTAAGGTAAAGAGTAGTGGGGAGAAGAAAAGGTAAAAGCAAAAAGAGAGAAGAGTTGGAAAAAGTGTAAAAAAGAAGAAGAGAAAGGTGATATTTTGATTGTTAAATAATGAAGTTCTTAATTTACCTTAATTGTTAAAAAAATATAGAAAAAATTAGAAAGAAAAAGATAATGACATAATTATTGATGTGGTTCAATTGAAGTTGCTTTGAGGTTAAAAAATCAAACTTGAAAAGAATGCTTCTATCCAAAGTAATTTGCATATATGGAAGTTATATGGAAGTACAAATGATCAAGGAGTACTAACTATTTTCTTTCTTACTTGAGATATTCAAACCATTCTTCCCCACAAATACTCAAATGCAACTGGGCATGG
Source organism: Quercus lobata (assembly GCF_001633185.2). NCBI lineage: Eukaryota > Viridiplantae > Streptophyta > Magnoliopsida > Fagales > Fagaceae > Quercus > Quercus lobata. Next base: position 87,435,492 of record NC_044908.1, read on the forward strand.
CAGTTGTGGAATAAACATACCGAGCGAAATCGCTATGTATAAGGAACACAACCAGGACAATATACTAATAGTAGTATCTCTATCAACTAATGATGTTAATGAGGTTATGCCAAATTTAGACCCATCTTTCCCATTACTTTGCAGCAGGGGCGATCCAACAAATTTGAAGATCTAAGGCGATATATTTAAATGTGGTCTTTTTCTTATAACTTAAATAATATTTAACTAGTATTTTGTTGTGAAATAATAGACGTAGATAAAACTAAGTAAGAAGAAAACAAGAAATATATATTGATAAACTCTTGTATTCAAGTGGTCATCCACATTCCTTTTGATATCTCTTAGATGTGTACAACAATAGTAAATCAATCCCACATATATATATATATATATATATATATAGAACCTTAAGATGCTTGTAGAGTTCATGAGATAAAGTTTCAATAATGAGTACTGTAAGGACTCAATTTGTAATGACCCCAAGTTGGTGTGTTGGGTTCGAACGTCAAAGGCCCAAATAATAAATTTGTAGAGAGTGGGCTAAAAGGCTAGGCCTTGGTTACCGGACGGTGGTTAGTCATGGTTTTCATAGTAATTTGCACGAGGGTGAACCTGGCGCATCTAACAAGACTTTTTTCCAACACGACCTGAGTGGCTTCGGTCTTTAGACCTCATCCGAGGAATTTCGTGTTCTTATTATTCTCCTTTTTTAGGGCTCAAAGGTCCGGGAGACGATCTGTCCCCCCTTTTTTTGGCACATGAACCTTTACATTATATAGTCCTTCCCAGTTGATCCTGACCTTCCATCTGTCGATCAGACAGGTAATTACTCGAGTGCCCGTCCCATCAGCCGCCTCTCTTTACTTTCTGTTAGTTGCAATAACCGAAACCACACTGTTCAGGGGTCTTTTCCCATCAATGTGGCTAGGACGTTTGTTGGCGCATTTAATGCGGAGGTGACATCTTTTCCTTGATCCATTCCCACACTGCACCCCGTGCGAGTCCCATTCCACTCGCCTTTTTTTCAGGGAGCGCTTTGGAGGCTGCCTTTGATGATGTGTTGTTATTCCCTTTTAGTCCTCGGGATGCCGAGAATAGGGTCATCCTCGACTGCCTCCCTAGGCCATTGGGACTTTCGCTACTTGTCCTCGGCTCGGACCTTGGGCCCTAATAGGAAGTGGGTCGAGATCACAAATTCTCTCGCCCCACAAGTACAGTTGTGAATATACATAGGGACGGACCTAAAATTTTAAGCTAACGAGGGTTGGAGTATAAAAAAAAAAACTTCAAATAGACATCCCTATAGTATTAAAAAATTATAAATACTCAAAATCTTTTTTTCTAAATACATTAAGATGCAATAATTTACCAACAAAGACAAAAAAAAACCAAAAAAAAAAATAATGTTTTTTTTTTTAATACTAGGGTGACTAGGATTTTTTTTTTTTTTTTAATTTTTTAAGTTAGAGCATTCACAGTGGTACTAAAAATTTTAGCTTTTAGCACCTAAAAGGGCTACTTTATCTATTTTATCCCCTCACTTTACAATATATTCAATATCAAATGTTCTATTTTTTTTATCATTTCATTTAAAACAATATAAACAACTCATTAAATTAATAAAAGAAGTGAGAGAATTTGTGTTTTTTACTTGAAGTAAGAAATATAATCTTAATAAAATATTGTATTTTTAATTTTAACAACTTGCTACAATCAATTGGTATTTACACTAGTTTACTTAAGTTGCAAAAGAGTTAGTTTTAATTTCTTCAATAACACATGATTTTTTTGGTTCTTTGATGGTAAAATAGTTTTTTTTCTTCTAAAATACAATCACTATTGTAAATGTTTTTATTGTTTTTGTTAAATTTTTTGATTGGATAATTGTTAATTGGGATAGGCCACTCAGGCTTACTGAGGAGAAGGAGAGTCTAAAGTTTTGGAAAAGGCCAATTACATAAATGAAATATATTATAGTTTATATATATATATATATATATAAAATAATTTATAAAAATTGGACCCGAGGGGCCTGGGCCCCTTGGGCTCTCACTTGTGTCCGTTCCTAAATATATATCTCCCTGTAGACTTTACACATTCAAACTTTACTCATCCCAAATAACCATACCCATTTGGATAGGCTGTTTACAAAGCCCTAACGCGCGTTTTAGACAAAACGCTTTTTTGTAAACCGTTTGGCTCCACAGAAATCAGCACGTTTGCGTTTTCAAAATTCTGATTTTTCACGTTTACAAAACATTGCCAAGCTCTGCTTCTTCAGAAACGCAGACTGGGTTACCGCAATTTTTTTCTTCAGAAAATCAAAATCACGCCAAAATGATAATCGTTTTTTATTGAAATACCAGCTTTATCCCTTCCCATGTATATCTTCTCCTCTATATTCTCAGTTAGTCTATACTCCTTCATGTATATCTGCTACCCTGTTCTCTCAGTCTCCACGGGCTCTCTATTCTCTATTCCTACTTCTGCTTTGATTGGAGTCTTCGTTCTTCATCTCGTTTGCCATGTAACAATTCTCCGTTCCTCTTTTGCTGAATTTATGTTATAGATTTGGGCTTTTTGCATGGTGGGTTACACATTGTTAGAAATCTAAATGTTAGAACTTATTTTGATTGAAGGATTTTTTGTTGCTGTTGTTTTTGTTTCTGGGTTGTGGATTTATTTGGGTTTTTAGTTGCTTTTGATACATGCCCATTTGGGTTTTGGTTAAAGTTGCTTCATATTTGTAGACACAGATGTCATTGAAAGAATTTCGTTTTTTTTTTTTTTTTTTTTTTTTTTTTGTGGGATTGAGACTAAATGGATAAAGGTGTTTTCTTTATTCTGTTTCTCAGTCAAGAATCAAGATTGTGTTTATGGGCATTAAATAAAAATTCAATTTTCAACAGATGTTTAGTGATAAAAAGCTTGATGTTGATGGGTATTCCTTGCTATGTGTGTTGTTGGATGGCCATATAGGAATAAAAAAAAAGGTGAAATAAGAGGATATTCAAGAAATTTCCCAATAAAGCATGGCTTATGTTGATTCAAGGAGATGTAGGCCTCTGATGCTCTTTTGATATCAGTTGAGGACTATCTACAGGTTTTCATTTTATTAAAACTTTTGACGGAATTTTGTCTGCTAAATATACTTTTTACCCAAGTTTCTCCTGTCCACTTTCACTATCTAAACAATGACATGGCCCTAGAGGAATAGTTGTATCACACATATGAGAAGCACATTAGATGGGATGGTAATAGTGCCTAATGTCTTCAAGGCTGTTGTCACTGTGGTATTCTTTTAGCATGCTTCAAAACTGTGACAGTTAAATGTCTTTTTATTTATTCTTGAAGTTTCTGTTGGTATACCAAGTCTTTGTACCATAATTTATCTTTAGATTAATCCTTTGGCAAGGCTAATGTTGCTCAATTATTCTTGATACTATTGTATATCTTTCAGTAGTAGTACTTTTATTTAGATTTGCAGATGCTCTTTAAAATTATCTAATCTCTGCTCTCTTACGAAAACACCAAAAGTTTCAGAATTTCAGTTGAATATTCTAATTTAAGCGGTTGTTTTCTTTTCTTCACTGAATTTGTTTGTTGGATTCAATATTCTATTGAAAGAATTGATATGTTGGATAAAAGTGTTTTGCAACAAATGTATTCCACATTTCCACTAATTTCAATCAGCTATACCCCGTGACATCATCCTTTGGTGTACCAATCTTTTTTTCACTGGAACGTGCAGCAGCTCCTTACTTTGGAATAAAGGTGTGTTTTTTGTTGTTGTGGAATCTCTTTTCGTTTGGATATAATGTTGTATTGAGACATAGTTGACACTAGTATCTGCAGTCCTAATTTTTTTAATTGCCTTTCAAATCTTTAGGCACTTGTAATTTAGTTGGTTCTAAATTTTTTTATTTAAATTTTGTCCCTCTAAAAGGAAAAGAAAAAAAAGGTTGTTTTATTTAGTTTTTATGCAGTCAATTGAGTAGCAAACTCAATAGCGAATACTTGGTATCTTTCTGATGCTCTACTTGCAGTTTCCAGAAATAATTATTCCTTACTCAGTTAATTATTTTTATCTTTGAGGACTAAAATGCCTTAGACTGGACTCAGAAAAGGTGTTTCTGTCATAATTCCTACTTATTAACGAAAATAAAAAATGGTGAATGTTTATTGTTCACCTTTTGCTTATGAATTGTTTTCCCCATACACCTCAGCTGAACTCAACCATATGTTTTTTTTCCTCTTCATTATCTGCTAACATGTAATACTCCTCACCAGAAAATTAGTATAAAAAAAAATGTCCTCAAGGAAATTATCAATGAACTCTACATTTACTACTACTTAGTTGAAGAGTTAATTGAATATGTTTCTTTATGATGCTAGGTAATTTATTGTGAGTTTGGTCCGCATGGGTTTTTTAGTGAAGTAGATATGCTAGAGAATCAATCTTGACAAAGTCTGATGACAGTTTCAGCCAAGGGATTTTCAAAGATAAGTGACTACGAATTGAGTTTTTTGAAATAAAATTAGAGGGTGAAATTTATCTTATATATCTGGGTTTTTGCTAATCAAGCCTATCATCTTTAGGCCAAATTGCATCTCTTTCCTCAATAAACATGGGGCTGGCTGTGAGGTCATAGTTTCAATTCCATGTTAGTGCACGTGAGTTGTATTTACCTATAAACATAAAATGGGTTTCTGCTAACTAAAAAATGCTCATACTTTTGAAGACAGTGAGCTCTTAGTGGTAAAGTTAAAATTCTTATATTTACAGAGCTTACGTGATGAGTGAGACCAAATTCAAGCTCAATTGCATCGACAGCTTTCATATATTTTATGGACCATCCGAATTTTAGGTGTTACTTATTTTTCTTTTCTCCTTTGTTTTTTCTTGTACGCTCATCCTTTGTATGTCTCCCACGCACTAAGGTTGCGCCCGCTTTTTGTCACTGCCTTTGGTTAGATTCCAATTTTGTATGTTTGGTGTGAATTACTCATGGATGATCGCCTTTGTGCTCAATCACAGTCTTGTATTTTGTTGGTGCAAATACAATAATAATAAAAATAACACAAACAGCAACTGGATAAAATACTTCTAAATATTATTTCTCTAAGATAAAAAATACATAAAATAATATTAACAAAATAGTTAAGTCATTTTTTGTAATTTACACCCAAAATAGTTATTTTTAAAACAATTTATCCAAACACTTAATGTGGTTTTAAAATTAGAAAATGCATATTTTTACATTTTTAACGAACGTTTATCTGTGGTTTTTAAAATAATTTTTTCAAAACACTCGTTTTTAAAACGCATCTTTTGAAACAAGCTCTTAATATTATAATTTTTTTTATAACAAAAATACATTCCTTTTATTTTGTAGTATGCTTTTTGGGGGGGGGGGGAATGCTAAAGTTATAACAAATTTTACTTTTTAATTTTTTTTTTTATATACAAGATATAAATTCTACTTTATTTAATCTAAGTGTATATGTGTTTGAAACTCTCTTCTGGAGATTTGAACACTGACCTTTGCCCTCACACTAGTGGTGGAACCAAGAATTTATCTTTGAGGGGGCATATATAATTTTTTATTTTTTTTTTGTGTATAAAATGTAAAATTGTAATGTACAATACTTCATAACCGAATCTATATAAACAAAAGTATATTTAATTAAAATTAAACAATCATGAGACAAAAATTGACAAAATGATTTAATATCTTTAATCAACTATAAAATTGACAAAGTCGCAATACATACAATAACATGATCTAGATTTATCAAATAAAATTATCACTCATAAAATAAAATGACTAGCATTAAAAAAAAAAAATATATATATATATATATATATACACTAAAAAAATACTAATAGTCTAAAGATTGCTAAATAAAAAACAAACAATCATTCAAATGTCAATACATAAAAAAATAATAATAATAATAATAATAAACAATAATTAAATACATATGTATATATTGTTTATAATATATTGATTATTATAATAAAAAATTATATTTTATAAGGAATTTATAAAAGAAAGCAATGAAAAGTAAACAAAGCATATACAAACAATGAAACAAATACGCGCTGGCAATCCTGGGGTTCGGAGTCCAAAGCCAAATTGATTCACATCACATATTGCGGGGCTCACGACATTTGCTGACAATGACAAAGCAATTAAGCAAAGTAAGTCTTTCTCAGTTTCTTGTCTTGTCCAGATTCATTCAACACACAGATGAAAAACTATACTTTTAAGCAAAGGGGGAAAACTGGAAAAAGGTCTTGACATAAATCTGAACGGATGAAAAACAAAAAGAAGAAGGCAAAGCAGTGGCGACTGGCGAGAAGAAGAAAGAAAACTGGCAAAGCAGATGGCAAAGAGAAAGAACTGAAAGAAGAAAATAAGGCAAGTGAGGCAGAGAGAGCCAGAGAGAGAGAGAGTCACCTGTGTACGAGATTTTTTCAAGAACTGTGTTCGCAGTTAACTTTTTTTTTTGAGAATTGTTCACAGTTAACTTGGTGCTTGGTGGTGCGGCACGTCAATGATTCAACAAAGTTTCAGGTTTTTCAATTTTTCTACTATTGTGTACAAGTAACCCCTAGACGTATTGGAATAAAAATTAAAATTGGTAAAATATCCATGTGTTCATTCTAAAGATGCTGATGTGTAATTATCGTAATGTGTTAACATGTATTTGTGGATTGTATTTTATATTTACAGGTATGGGGCAAAATGATAAGGGACTTACAAATTTTCAAATTTTTTAGGATATTTCCAATTTTTTTTTTTTTAATTTTTTAAAATTTTGGGGGGAGTGGGGAAGGCTCCCCCTCAGCCCTCAAGTTGCTCCATCACTGTCCCATATCTCACAAATACTGCGGTGATATCAAACAGTTTTTTGTGTAGGCGGAGATTGAACCTCTCCGAGATTTTACCAGTTGAGTTAACTGGAACCCACGTTACAAAAAATAATTCAAAAATGTATTTAATAGGTTATTAGCATTCATATATCATATTAATTGTCACATAAATTTATAAAGTTTTCAAGTAAAATTAGTAATATTTCTAGCACCATCGCATACCCTTGGTGCGATGGTCATTCCATAAGTATAAATGCTTGTGGAGTGTGGGGGGTAAGAGCCGGGTTCAAGTCTCCAGGAGGAAGCTTCACACACATATACACTTATATTAGGCTAGAGTAGAATTCTATCTTGTATAAAAAAAAAAAAAAAAAAGTAATATTTCTAGTATTTTCCTATCTGAATTATTTCTTGCGATTAGTGACACATATTTGTAAGGGAAACTGCTAGAGATACAAATTTTTTTTACAAAAACTTTTACAAATTGATGATGTGGTGAATGATTATAGATAAATAAAAAGTAATGTTATTAATGTGTCTAGAGAAGAACCAGTAAGAAGTTGACCACAATAACAACTTGTAAAAATATTATAGAATAGTTTATAACTATAGTATTACTCTATTTGTAAGACTCATGTATTTATAATTGTATTATCTTTAGCATTACTCAATTCTTTGAGATTTCTTAAAAGTAGAGGATAAATACAAAACTTTTTTTTTTTTTCTATATCTCCATTATTTTATAAAATATATCAATTTTTGCCCCCAAAATTTGGGGCCTTCCTCTAGTAGGGGGCCTAGGCGCATGGTGGCCCAAGTGGCCTAGGCTTAGGGCCAGCCCTGCTTTGCAGACCCAGGTGTGGCCTCACTCCACTGCCAACCTCATGCCTAATATAGGCAGAATGTGGCGCACACAGGCAAGAGCAGTCACACAACCTTTTGCACGTGCTAATGCCTCAGTTGTTGGAAACTCTTACGAATCAATAAAAATTTTGTCCATATAGCACACTTCACCTTCGTACACAAAACTGAGATTTACAACTGCAAATTGAAGTCATGAACTAGGTTGGTTTTAAACTCTATAAGTCGGATCAAATTTTCACTTTCTTTTCTGTGGTGCAATGTTTACAGTTTAGAAATCAGGCAAATAATTTGATCACACAACTATATATAGACCCCATTTTTTTTAATAGCTCAATAGCAAGTTCCTCCCGCACCAGTTTCAATTTTATGAAAAGTTATATATACATATATCCATAAAGTATATAAAAAAATGAATGATCTTAGAAATCATATAAGCTAGAGGTTATTGAAAGCTCGATATTACAAATGCTAGAGCTTGTATAGACCCCCAATTTTAATTATGGCTTAATTAATTTTATGTTCAACGCACTTAATGCGGAATATACGTGATTAGCAAATTAATAAATGAAGCATTCCACAATTGCATAGATAAACAAATAAGTGCAATGCTAAAATGGAAAGGGCAATGGGTAAAGGATAGCGAACCCAAGATAACATGGCGATATGTTATCGAAGAGGAAATCAAAGAACTTAGCGAAAAACCTCTCCACAATCCTCTAAGTCGAAATGATTCACTAGTGAATAAGTTAGAGTACGAGAATACCAAAGTACTTGAGCCCTTTGTTTATTTTATTTTTTCCAACATTACCATAATTTAAAAATTACAAAATAGGTTACATCATGTTAATTTCATCACCTCCCTAAACAATGTAATGTTGTATTATTATGTTGAGATTACATTAATGTAAAATTATAATAACGAATTTTATAATGTAATGTAACATCAAGGTGAACCAAACACCCGCTTAAGGCATAGACCATTATTGCTCTCAAAAGCAGCTGGATGGTTGCTTTTACCTATAATACAGTAATAATCAAGATGTTGTGGGCCTTGTGGCATGAGTGGCATGATTAAAATAAAAAAATTCAAGATGTTGTGGCTTGTGACCCTTTTCACTTTTTTCTTTTTAATTTATTTGGGTAATTGGGGTGGGTATATTTAAATCTTAGGTATTTTATTTAGAATTACTTACTCCTCTAATTTTTTTTTTTTTTAAATTTTATGATAGGATGTCCAACCACTCTCAATGCAAATTTTAGGATCCATCCTGATTTATGTGTCCATATACTATAATACCGTGGATTATAAAAAAAAAAAAAAAAAACAAAGCCCTTTTCTAACCCGAAATCTAAAAAGTTAAAAAGAACATAATCTATATATATATATTTTTTTTATTAATTTGTGGTCTATATAAATAAAATTATCAGAAAGTTGGAAATTAAATTGGACTCAGGTTCAATAGGGCCCAAGTTCAGCCCAAGGCCCATTCCCAGCCCTCTTTGTCTTTTCTTGTTCCTTCAATCGTTAGAAGTTGAAACCGTTACTACTTTATCTTGTCCCTCATTGTCAGATTGCGCACACTGACTGACAACTCTTCGGCTTCTGTAATCAGATTCCAGGTTTGAACATAGATTTCTGCGAACTTTTGCTTTGTCCCTTTGTCCAGTTCCTATTCTTAATAACAATGTTTCTTCTTGCTTTTCTGTTTTCTTTATATGTAACATATGTTAGTGTATATGACGATTCAAATAAAATTATGGGTAATTTTTATAAAGTTCAAAAACTGTTTGATATGTTGGGTTTTACACTGTTGGTTTGACAAAAATGGTTTTAAGATGATAATATATGTATTATGTGTAGTATATTTGTGTGTGTATGGAAGCCCCATGATTTGGTTCATGAGCATGTATACTTTTCGTCAGGTTTACATTGTTGGCACAATTTTTATTTTATTTTATTTATTTTTTCCTTCTTGCTTTGGCACATTGTTTGGGTAATGACTATGAGTGTAATGTGATGTTCTCAAATTTGATCGGGAAGTTTTGGTTTGTAAATGGAATTATATTTGTTTGCATGAAATTGATGTTTAGAAATAATTTTAAAACTAAGGTGGTTCACTTTGTTGTCCTTCATTTTTTTCTTTTTCTTTTTAGAGTTCGCATGTAAATGTTTTGAGAGTTTGGACTATCAGTTAAGGGAAAACTTTGCATCCTGGCATCTGTGGCGTTAGAAAAATTGAAAGGCCACATAAAAAATTCTTGAATGGTAAAAATATATAAAATACAATTGAACTTAGTAGCATAGGGAATATTGGCTACTGTTTATAACCCTTTAAAATTCTCACTTTCTAACATTTTTTTTTTTTTTCCATTTTTTTTGTCAGTGCAATTGCTATGGTCCTATGGAGGTAGTATCAATTAATATGGGCTTTTGAATGAGAGATGACGGTGGACTTCTTTCACAATGGGGGGTGTCATCCGTAAAGCTGCAACAATTCCATTCTATTTGCATTTTCCCCTTGTGTTCATTCTTGATTGGCACAATTGATTACTGATGTAATGCTGCAAGCTCTTGTGCAACCATCTTCATCCTGAGCTAATTATTTGTGAAAACTAAAAATAGAATTAATTACATATTGAATGAATTGCTGCCCCTTGATTATATATAGTTCCTCTATCTCTCCATCTCTTTGTCTTTTTGAGGATAAGTTATTATCCATATCTTTAGCCAATTCTCTGTCTCATTGAACTAAAATCATGCAAGCTTTCTTTTCACTTCTTTTTCCCCCAGTTGAAAGCAGTCACTGCACGGGTTTTTTCTGGTTTGAGTAACCTATCCAATTTCAGTTCTGACAGCCACCCTATGGTCTGCCAAAAAATTTAAGGATTTTTTACTATTTATAATTCTGTGGTCCAGCAGATGTCATTTTGTGCTTGAATCTAAAAGAACATGGTGTCACGTTACCTTATAGACTTTATAGACTTCTTGCTGAGAATCACATTAAGTGAACAAATGTGACTTTTTATTGTCAAAGAGTAGAAAATTTTGTTTTTGTCTCTTAAAAGTGGGATTTAAATGAATATTTGAACTGATGGCCATTTAATTCCACAAGCAATCAGTTGATTCATAATGGGACAATTATCATGGACCCTGAGGAGGAGACAAAAGGATACTTTGGGGTATTGGTTCTGTTGAACTTCTTCAGGTCAAGAAAACCCTTTAATAGTTGTTTTAAATGTGGCTAAGATGTCTGAACATAAACTTTTGTCCCCTCAGATATATTTTGGGTCCTCATGTTTCACCCACTGCAAGTGTGGATGATGTAATTTCATCATGCATGCAAGTTCATGGTTATGGATTTTCATGGTTTCATCTGTTTTGACTTTGATCTGCAGGGGAGTTTGTTCAGGACCATGGGATGTAGTATGTTTCATTGATCATTTAATGATCTTGGTCCTTTGCTACATAAGTAATTCCTCTTTCGTGAGTTTTCTCGATTTTTTTCTCTCTTTCCCATGAGTTGCGAATGATTAGCCTTACAAACATCATATGAGCTGATGGACTTTAGAGTCCACCTTTCCTTTTCTTTGATGTACACAGTTCAACTACTTGATGGGGTTGTACTAGACAATTTCTCTCAGGTTGCTAATTTTTTTGTCTGAATTTAGATTTGTCATTTGTTCTTGTAACAAGAACTTTTTTTCCCTTTATTTGTTGAAAGATTTTTTATTTTATTTTATTTTTTTTTGATAATCTATTTTTTACAATGTTTATTCTTATGTCCCCACATGTGGTCTATATCTGCATTTATGCACTCACACATACATAAATTAAAGATAGCACTCTCTTTATGGTCCTGCTATTCACTTTTAACTTTTAATCATATAAAGAATATTGGAAAACTAGTTTTGCATTTGTTTACTATACCAGAAGTAATGGACTAATACATGATTTTTTTACCTTCTGTTGTGTGGAAGTTATCCACATCAATTTTTTGTGCTCATGCCAAATAAGCTACTTGAAGCACATTGCGCTAGCTCTTTCATGTATTTTTGAGAAAAATAAAGATGAATCCTTTCTGAGATTCCCATCAGATTTATTACGTAAAATTTTACAAATTAGAAATGACTGCTTAGGCACTAAATTGCAGAAGATAAGGAATGATTGATTTTGTTTATATTTTGCTCTGCATCAGTGTTATTGTTCTTTTACTTATTGTTCAAGTAGGGGATCTGCCAATGCATAGGAAGAAGCCTTTGTAAGATGTGTTGGGCAGCATGTGAGACATACTGGTTTGCTTTAGAAGACATTACCTGTTTCTTGTGGCACAAGTTGAAGAACACCAAGAGGGTAAACCGCCGGTGCAGGCGCTGTTTTCAAGATGTTGAATTAGGGTACAATTCAATTGATGAAAGTGATTTTTCAGATAACTGAATTAGGGTACAGTTCAAGTGATGAAAATGATTTTTCAGATAACTATCATCATCTAAATGTCAGTAGAAAGCGAAAGTCAGTTAGAGAGAGAAGAAAAGATCGACTTCGGGGATCTCTCTACCCTTCAACTAGGCATAGTAGCCATAGTCACAATCACCATCACGTAAGGTTGAAGACTAGGGAAGTATCTGTTCATGTTAAGGGTGGGTCTCAAAGATCTAGGAGCTCGAGACACCTTCAATTAAGTAAGGTAAGAAATGCTTGAAAAGATGCTGGGATTTTCAAGAGGAGACGGCGTAGATGATCATAATATGACTGGAGATACTGTTTGATTTGTGGCAGTCTTTGAAATTGCAGTGCTTACACAATTTTTGACTTAACAAGGTAAGAATTACAAGGTCAACCCTCCCTCCCTGGATTGGTTTTGTGATTTTGCATATAGCCTAAAGGCACGACAAGGTGGGTGGGCCTAAAGGTTGACTAGTTGAGCACAAAGAACATTATTACACATTATCATTATGGAAATTGGTGCTTCATAGTTCATAGAGATTCCCTTAATGGATGCAATCATTTAGGCATATTTATTAGTTTCTGATTCATAACCAAGAACATATTCTCTGTGACTATATATTCATTTGTTTCAGCTTGGAAGTGAGATGAAGGTACATACGTGTTTGAAGTTTGTACTATACCATTTTAAACTCAACTATGTACCACTATTGATCCCTTTTTTCACTCAACTTTATTTATATGTCATTTCTATTTTGTTAGTTCTCTTTTATGCTTTTTTAACTATAAAGACCAAGCTAGTTGGGGTGGGAAAGGGGAAAATAATTCTTTTTCTGGTCCTGTTATTTGTTTATTATCTTAGTTCATTCACTAACGCAACATTATATATTTTTAATAGTGATTATTTAGAGGTTCAATTCTTTCCTTCAAATGATTCGGCACAAATTAGTCTTTATATTTTCCTTTGACTACAAGCGTATATTCAAAATTTCATTAATTGGTAGATGCAGCAAAAAACAAGCTTAATTTGGTATGCTGGTTATCTTTAGTAGCTAATCTAATTTGGTGCCTCATGAAAAGAAATATCGTTAATTGGCCTAAATAACATTACTACATATTATTTTTATTTAGAGTTTTTAATGCTTGAAAATTATCAAGAATAAAGAGAGCGCTTTAAGGGTCCAATTTTTTTTTTTTTTTTTTTTTTTAATTATTACTTTTGAAAGTTATACACTTTGGTACTTGCTAGTTATCAAGTTTTAAATCAATATCCAATGTTTTTTTCTTGTTTCAAAGGCTGAAGTGTTCTGTCAAGTATGGAGGTGACAACCAGGCGGGAAGAAGAAATCACAAATATCTTGGCTTTCTTAATTGGATTAAGTAAGAGTTGGATACTATTCTGTAGTAAGGTATATCTGGATATTCTTCTTAGTCTTCTGTCTATTTTCCTTATCATTTTCTCCATCCATAATATTTTGTGCTGAAGCAACATTTGACAAAGGGCCTCAAAAGAAACTCTGTTTATCTTTTTGTAATGGTAGGAAGGCAAGTGTGATGATTCATTTCTAGAATAGTCTATATTATATCGTGGCAGATGAAAGGTGAGCTTGGTAATTGACCAATTATCAATGTATGAATTTTCTAGCTTTAATTTTTGAGATTTATCATCTACTTTGATAATTATCACCGTTTAGTGTTGTGGATTTAGGAGGTTAAAAATAGAAGCATGTAGATTTCTTGTCATAGTGATTGAAGAGTTATGTGCCTTGGTAGAGGGGAAAGAGTGGGATGAAGCCTGGTTTCTTACCATTGTTTTGACAGTTGCACAATTTTGGAATGAAATTTTGAAAATGGACATACCTGAATTAGAAGTCAATATTGGGAGAGGGGGGTGGTGGGGGTGGGTGGGGAGATTGAAGCATTGAAATCATATTACATTGGTTGAATCTGGGCTCTTCAATTCTAATTCACTCACAAGTACCTTTATATTCTTCTTGTGATGCTGTTACATTTCCAACCTTAATGGTCCCAGGAATGTTTTGATCTCATTCAAGAACATCATGCAAAAATGTCCCATTCTCATTCGGCCTTATCCAATCTAAACATCATCAGCAGAAGGCTGTGTGTGTACAAAAGGTCCTCTATCACTTCCAAGATGCAGCAGCAATAAGTTTAACCTGGATTGCTGGTTTCTTTGATCGTCTGTCTAGTTTGATAACATATGAAAGCAAACTAGATTTTTGTACAGTAAGTGTAACCCCTTTATTTGGCATTCCATTTATGATTTTGAATGCTTGAAACCTTTTTTTATTTTAAGTAACATTTTTTTAGAAGAAAGAGGGAAGCCCTAATAGCTCAAATATATACTTGCTAATCATTTAGTCCTAATGTTATAGGGTAAGGTTCTTGCTATTTATCAAGTTTCCAAGTCAATATCTTGTGCTTGTTCTTTGTCTCAAAGCCAAATTCTTTCTCAGCGTGGAAGAGTGCAAAGCATGGGAAGTGGCTGCCAGTAGGGATCAAGATATTCTGAATACTTTGGCTTCATTAGCTAGATTAGGTAACAATCATGTAATCTATTTACCTAGAACAACATTACTGGAAGTGAAATGAATTTATTATTGGTTTATTGTGACTTCTATGCTGTCTCATGTCAATCATGTCTCACTCAAGGAGTTCCCTCTGTTTTTTCCCGGCTTAAAGACATGGGCAATTACAAAACACAAGACAAACAGAAGTGCTCCATCCCTCTTCCTCCCCCCTCCTTTGTCTAAGATAAAGTATGTTACTATTATTGGTTTGTTTTTGGGCTCAATTCCATATAATGTTTAATTGCGAAAATTGTCTTATCCAGCATACAGAAATATATACTACAAAATTTAATATCCTGTACTTTACTCCTTAGAATTTGCTACAATTGGCGGGTGGGGCATCAAAACACTAGAATAGTCTAGAAGAGCTTAGACGTGTAGAGTATTAACTTTGTTTACTAGAAAAGGGAAATATAAGAGTCGTTTGCCCATTGGTCAAGAAGATAATGTCCTAACATGATGTGCGGACACTTTACAATTTCATTTGAAAATAATTTTTATGTTTTCTTTTTAAGGTCCATATATAATATTCATTTTGTTGTATATAGTATTTATGTTTTCCCAAACTATTGTCAAATGCTTTAAAGCTCCATTTTCTTAATTCATATTTATAATTTTTCTTATTTTAGAAGTAGTTCCAAACTATTGATTGACTTTTGTTTACTAATATTGAATGTGAGATTGAAATTGTATAGTTCTTAGGCATTCTTAGGAGACCATACTGTATTATAAATTTAATATTTAAAATAATATGTAGAAAAATTGGAACTAAATCACAGTTACAGTATGCAAAATAAGGTATAATGAAAATACTTACTTTCCAAATTGATGGTATGTCCTTTTCTTTAGTTAGCTTTGTTAGAGTATCAGTGTAATTGTAGTTGCACGATTTTCCTGGCCCAAATTCCAATGATCAGGCTTTGACCCAAGACGCAACCCACAATGAATGTTCGTAGAGAATGGGTGAAAGAACTTGGCTTCAGTGAGCCTGCTCGGTCGGATGCATGGATAAGTTAGTTGCAGAAGATAAAAGACACAGGACAGATTTCTCAAGTCTCCTTATATTCCTCTTTTCTTTAAGTCTTAATACAGTTTTTCCGTCCCCTTCTTTGGGGGACTGCATTACATTATATAGCTCTCCTCCTTTCATCTCAACCTTACACCTGTTGACCATCTAAGCATCCACTTGAGCGCCTGTCCCATCAGCCGCCCTCACCACTCCCTTTGTGAGTTGCAGAGGCCAAGGCGGTACTGTTCAGGGGTCTTTTCCTCATTAATGCGGCCAAGAGGTTGGTTGGGGCGCAATTAATGTGGTGGTAGCTTTTCGAGGGATATTTTGGATTTTATTCATTTTATATGTCTGGAGGGTGAACTGAATTGGCTGGGGAAGGCTCTTGGTCTGGGCTTCGTGATGTCCGAGGAGGAGTTTATCCTCGGACAGGCTTCCTGGGCGTTGCTGGGATTGAGTAATGCTTCATGCGTGGCCTCTCCTCGGAAAGGACGCTCTTCGGATGGGCCTGGATTTGGAGTGGCCCATTATTTTGGGGCCGGGCCGCACAATAGCCCCTCAAAACTCCGGTTTTTATCTCCTTCCGAGGAGAAAAGCGGGGTTTTGATGTTAATGAGTGGATAGGGATAAGGAGGACCTGGGGCGCGCGTGCAGATCGTGACTTTTGACGTGCCACAATTTTCGAGGCGTGGCCATTAATTTCTGGAGGCGTTATGTTCCCTTCATCCAACGGTGCGGCGCGGATCGAACGACCATCGTTCATTCGCGTATTTTTAGGCAGGAGTGATTTCCTCTCTCTCCTCTTAGCTATATAAGGCGCCAGGGAGGGTTCAGTTCCTTCTTTTATCTGTGTTGCATAAACCTCAAAGGGCTCCAGAGATCTACAGCGAAACCCAGAAACATACAAGCATTTGCGCCCCTTACGCCGCCGTAACCATTTTCTGCGAAACGTCTCGTCCACGAGAGATTTCCAGGCATCCCCTCAAGCGTTTTGTGAAGGTACCAGTACATTTCGCTCATCTCGTCGTTTCAATTCTCTCCTCGGACCCTTCTTTTCTGCTCAGTCTTTACTTTCGTTTCCCGGTTCAGTTCAGATGGGTAGATTCGAGAAACTAGTAAATACTCCGGCCGCTATGGAGGCCTTTAGGGCTAAATACCACATCCCCCCGGGGGTTGGGCTGCGGTACTGTCCTCTTGAAGGAATAGTGACAGACAAACGTATGGGAGAAGTTGTCATCCCCATGATTGCTTTCATAGAGGGAGGGATGACACTTCCCATGCGTAGGATTACCAGGGAATACTTGTTCAACCATAGGTTGGCGCCGCAACAGTGTGCCCCAAATATGTTCAAGATATTAGGCTGTGTAGATGTCTTAGATGAGCGGATGAACCTAGGCTTTACATGGCACGATGTGGCCTATCTGTACGAGTGTCACCGCCTCGGGGATGAGGGGTATTATCTTAAATCCCGGAACGAGGACGTTAGGTTGATCTCTTGTCTCCCGGTGTCCAATAAGACCGTGAAGAATGACTTCCTCATTGCTTCTGGGGAGTGGTTCGATGGTATTCATTGTCCAACTCGGGCAGGAAACCCAGGTGCGGCGTCTTTTAGGATCGGTCCTTGTTAGGAGAGGAATTAGTGTTGAGGGTTTATTTTTACTGCTTTCCTTGCAACTGGTAAATTTCTTGATCTAACCCCACTTTCCTTGGTTGTTTGCAGATAAATCCCACGTTGCTCCTCGGCTAAGCTTGGTGAACGTGCCAGCGTTGAACTACTTGCTTAGGTCGGAGATTTACGTTTCCGAGGACGGACAGCTGCGTGCGGCCCACCTAATTCTGGGCTATCAACCTCTGAGCAGCGCTTTCCAAGCCATCGGTCACGCTATAAGGGCTGGCAGTCCGAGATTGGCTAGAATTGACGTGTCCAAAGACGGGTTCCTAGCCGCACGAGATCTGCCACCAGTTGTGTTGCCCGATGTTAGAAATCCGTATTTAGCCGAGCAGCTACCTCCGCCGAACAAGCCTGGTGTTGCCGCTCAGTTTGAAGAGGAAGCCGAATCATCTCGTCTTTCCCTTGAGGAAGAGATAGACGAGTTTTATTTTGAGGAGGAAGTTCAGCAATCCCCTTTAGTGGAATTTTCCGATCCCGAAGGAGAGCGGGACCGACATTCTGCAGTTGGTGCTCCTTCCCTTGTTATTTGCTCGGATGATACTTCGGACGAAGAGATGGAGCCTATGGCAGGAAAGGGAAAGAAATCTCTGAAGGAGCTGTTAGGTTCCCGAGGCAAGGGTCAACCATCGGTGGGTCAGTCATCGAAGGGACTCCCTTCACCACAAGCCAAAGTGCTTCCTCCTGCGGCCCCTCAGGGCGCTTCAGAACCGGGTCTTAAGGTTAATCCGGACCTGAAGAAGAAGAGGCCGGTTGGCACTTCTGAGGAGGGTGAGGTGGTCGCCCAGCCGGCTAAACAGCAAAAAACCACCCGTGCCCCAAGGAGTAGACGGGGCAGCTCCTCGGAGAGGCGGGACGAGGAGGATACTGCTGAAGTGCGCGTCATTCCGCGTACATGGAGCCCCAAGTTGGAGCTAGAGGGGGTTGCCATCCCCTACAATGCCTCGATCAGAGAGTACAACCACGGCCGAGCTGGGTACGTGGCCGAGGCCCTAGAGCAGCCCCTACTCCTTCCTCGGGACATGGAGGCTTACAGGCGGATCTCTCAGTCCGAGATCTTCCTATCCCTTAAAAGGGATCTCGCGATGGTAAGTGATCCTTCTACTGTTTCATTAACTCTTTTGATCTCGTTAGATCTTTTTAAAGCATTTTGGTTTTGTCTGTAGATTACTCAGCAGGTATTTGTGGCTGAGGAATTCTGCCGAAGTGAACGTAATCGGACTGAGGTCGAGATCCAGGCTCGGACGGAGGTGGAGAAGACCTTGGGGTCCCTCAAGCACGATCACCTTATACTCACGAACGAGTTCAAGGAGTCGGAGCACCGTCGCAAGAGCGCAGAATCTGGTCTGAAGAGCGCCGAGACCCAGGCGGAGGACCAGCGCAAGGAGCTGTACTCGACGCAGCTCAACCTTGTCACTGAGAAGCAGGCAGTGCAGGATCTCAAAACTGCCCTGCAAAAGGTCGAGGATGAACTAAGAAGGGTCAAAGAGGAGGCTCAGCTGATCCGAGAGGCTACAGAGGCTGAGAAGAATGCTGCTCGCCAGCTGGGGGCTGAGGAGACGGAGGCCAGGCTGTCTGAGGAGGTCCCAGAGGTGTGCAGGGATTACTGCAGTATCACATGGGCTCATGCTCTTGATGCTGCAGGAGTTCCTGCAGATTCGGCATTAAGGTTGCCCGAGAGCATCTTCTATCCTCAGGAGATCCGGGCGAATCCTGATGAGGCCCAAGTGGCTCCAGAGCAGGACTTGGCGGTGCCTGATGCCGTCCTTGTACCTGGGACGGCGAAGAATCCCGCCGCAGACTCTGCCGTTGAAGCTCCTCTTCCTCAGCCCGAGCAGAAAGAAGATCCTCCTGCCAAGGCTTAGCCTTTTAGGCTTCTGTTTTTTGTGCTCTTTTTCTCTTTCTTTTTTTTTTCTTTTTTTTTTTTTTTTATGAGAGCTGTCCTATTTTCCATCCTTTTGTAAGGACCTCTCTTTCTAGTGTACTCGGAATAGTGATATAAAACGTTAATTTCGCTTACTGTGTATGTATGTCAGTAGCGTTTTTCTTTAAATACTTGCAATGATGCAGATATGGGTAATCGGTTAGAACACAACGAGCTTGTGGTCCCCGCGTAAAAATGATTTTCTTTAAGTAATAACCTCCCAATGTATCATAAATAATAATTTTCTCTACGTCTGTGGTCCGAGGAACCATGCAGGACTTGGGTTTGTCCAGAACTTATAAGATTTCTTATTTGTACTTGGTTTCCCCATAGGCTTGAGTCCGAGGACCATGCAAGACCTTGGTTCTGTCCAAGACACACGCGATTTTGCTTTTTTGTACTTGGTTTCCCCATAGGCTTGAGTCCGAGGACCATGCAAGACCTTGGTTCTGTCCAAGACTTATACGGTTTTGCTTTTTTGTACTTGGTTTCCCCATAGGCTTGGGTCCGAGGACCATGCAAGACCTTGGTTCTGTCCAAGACTTACGCGGTTTTGCTTTTTTGTACTTGGTTTCCCCATAGGCTTGAGTCCGAGGACCATGCAAGACCTTGGTTCTGTCCAAGACTTACGCGGTTTTGCTTTTTTGTACTTGGTTTCCCCATAGGCTTGAGTCCGAGGACCATGCAAGACCTTGGTTCTGTCCAAGACTTACGCGGTTTTGCTTTTTTGTACTTGTTTCCCCATAGGCTTGAGTCCGAGGACCATGCAATAGACCTTGGTTCTGTCCAAGACTTACGCGGTTTTGCTTTTTTGTACTTGGTTTCCCCATAGGCTTGAGTCCGAGGACCATGCAAGACCTTGGTTCTGTCCAAGACTTACGCGATTTTGCTTTTTTGTACTTGGTTTCCCCATAGGCTTGAGTCCGAGGACCATGCAAGACCTTGGTTCTGTCCAAGACTTACGCGATTTTGCTTTTTTGTACTTGGTTTCCCCATAGGCTTGAGTCCGAGGACCATGCAAGACCTTGGTTCTGTCCAAGACTTACGCGATTTTGCTTTTTTGTACTTGGTTTCCCCATAGGCTTGAGTCCGAGGACCATGCAAGACCTTGGTTCTGTCCAAGACTTACGCGATTTTGCTTTTTTGTACTTGGTTTCCCCATAGGCTTGAGTCCGAGGACCATGCAAGACCTTGGTTCTGTCCAAGACTTACGCGATTTTGCTTTTTTGTACTTGGTTTCCCCATAGGCTTGAGTCCGAGGACCATGCAAGACCTTGGTTCTGTCCAAGACTTACGCGATTTTGCTTTTTAGGCTTGAGTCCGACTTGGTTTCCCCACTAGGCTTGAGTCCGAGGACCATGCAAGACCTTGGTTCTGTCCAAGACTTACGCGATTTTGCTTTTTTGTACTTGGTTTCCCCATAGGCTTGAGTTTGCAAGACCTTGGTTCTGTCCAAGACTTACGCGGTTTTGCTTTTTTGTACTTGGTTTCCCCATAGGCTTGAGTCCGAGGACCATGCAAGACCTTGGTTCTGTCCAAGACTTACGCGATTTTGCTTTTTGTACTTGGTTTCCCCATAGGCTTGAGTCCGAGGACCATGCAAGACCTTGGTTCTGTCCAAGACTTACGCGATTTTGCTTTTTTGTACTTGGTTTCCCCATAGGCTTGAGTCCGAGGACCATGCAAGACCTTGGTTCTGTCCAAGACTCATAAGAATTGTCATGCAGTCCAGCAAGCGGTGGATAATCACGAAACAAAAGGTGGGCGAAGCCACTTTCATTAATAATAATATCTTCTGAGGTTATTTACATTCCACGGTCGTGGTACAGCTTTCTCATCCAAATCTTCTAGATAGTAGGCGCCTATTCCAGCTACGGACGTTATACGGTATGGTCCTTCCCAATTGGGCCCCAACTTGCCCCAGGAGGGGTTTTTTGCGCTGCCAAGAACCTTCCTCATCACGAGATCGCCTGGACCGAGGGGTCGTAGCTTGACATTGGCATCGTATCCCTGTCTCAACTTTTGGTGATAATAGGCCATATGAATCGTTGCTTTTTCCCTTCTTTCTTCGGCTAAGTCTAGATTTCTTTCCAATAACTCATCATTACCGTCCGGAGTAAACGAAGCAGATCTCAGCGTAGGAAAGTTGTTCTCAATTGGGAGTACAGCCTCTGCCCCATAAGTCAATGAAAAGGGGGTCTCACCGGTTGACCGCCGTGGCGTTGTCCGATAGGTCTATAGAACGTGCGGGAGCTCCTCTATCCATCTCCCCTTTGCCTCATCTAGCCTTTTCTTTAGTCCGTTCACTATGACCTTGTTCACGGCCTCCACCTGCCCATTTCCCTGGGGATATGCAGGGGTGGAATATCGGTTAATGATTCCAAGCTCGCGGCAGTACTCTCTAAAGCTTTTACTGTCGAATTGTAGACCATTGTCGGAAATGAGTGTACGCGGGATTCCGCAGCGGGTGATAATGTTCTTCCAGATGAATTTCTGGGCATCCACGTCCCTAATGTTGGCCAAAGGCTCAGCTTCCACCCATTTAGTGAAGTAATCGGTCCCGACTATGATGTATCGCTTGTTCCCCGCGGCTTTGGGAAAAGGTCCGACAATATCAAGACCCCACTGCGCGAACGGCCACGGGCTAGAGAGGGGGTTGAGAACCCCTCCGGGTTGGTGGATATTCGGAGCAAATCTCTGGCACTGATCGCACTTCTTGGCGTACTCTTGGGCCTCCCTTTGCATGTTTGGCCACCAGTATCCTTGGGTGAGTGCCCTATGTGCCAGCGACCTTCCTCCGGTGTGACTTCCACAAATTCCTTCATGCAACTCCTCAAGCAGAGACTCGGACTCCTCTGGATGTACACAGAGTAGGTACGGTCCAGAATAGGAGCGCCGATATAATTGGTGGTCCTCGGATAGCCAGAACCGAGGAGCATTCCTCCGTATCTTATCGGCTTCCAGCTTTTCTTCCGGCAAGACGTCATTCTGAAGGAAGTTCTTTATGGGATCCATCCAGCAGTGACTCTTTCTGATCTGATGGACTCTGGCCGGGCTTCCGCTGATAGGGCTTGCCTGGGCTAAGTCTTCAACCAGGATCATTCGCTGCAGATTGCGCGCTGAGGACGTGGCGAGAGTAGCCAGCGAGTCTGCATGGGTGTTTACACTCCTGGAGACGTGCGTCAGATTGAAAGATTCAAAATTCGTCTGTAGCCGTTTGACTTGTCCCAGATACTCTTGCATCCTGGTATCTCGAGCTTCCAGCTCACCCATCACTTGTCCGACCACTAGTCTGGAGTCCGAGAATGCTTCTATTATTGTGCCGCCCAATCTGTGAACCATCATCATCCCTTGAAGTAAGGCTTCGTATTCGGCTTCATTGTTCGTGGCCGAGAACCCGAGCCTTAAAGATTTTTCAATGGCAGCACCGTCTGGGGATATTAAAACTATCCCAACTCCTGACCCTCTTTGGTTAGCCGCTCCATCCACGTAGACCTTCCATGGCCTGGTCCCGACTGCTGCAATCACGCCAATCGATTTCTCATCCATGTCTCTCTTCTCAGTCATTGTTTCTAAAGAGGGTTCGGCAAACTCCGCCACCAAGTCCGCGAGGATCTGTCCTTTGACGGAGGATCTGGGCATATATTTGATGTCAAAGGCTCCCAGGAGCGCACTCCACATGGCGATCCTGCCTGTATAGTCAGCGCTGCGAAGCACTGCTCGAAGGGGGAGCTGGGTTAAAACGATGACCGTATGCGCCTGAAAGTAATGAGGGAGCTTACGGGTCGCATGCACTATCGCCAGGATTGCCTTTTCCAAAGGAAGGTACCGTACCTCGGCTTCGTGCAATGATTTGCTCACATAGTAAACCGGCCGCTGCACCCCATTGTCATCCCGTATCAGCACTAAGCTCACAGCATGGGGAGCTACGGCAATATATGCAAATAGCACCTCATCTGCCTCAGGGCTGGACATGATGGGTGGTCGAGACAGGTAGTCCTTAAGCTGCTGGAAAGCCTGAGCGCAATCCTCCGACCATTCAAACCCTTTCCATTTGTTTATCAGGAGGTAAAAAGGTCGACATCGATCCGCCGATCGTGATATGAACCGGTTTAATGCCACAATCATGCCAGTGAGCTTCTGCACTTCTTTCGGATTCCGAGGAGCCTGTAGGCTGTTAATGGCTTTGATCTGGTCGGGACTTACTTCTATTCCCCTGTGAGTGACCATGTACCCTAGGAATTTCCCAGACCCGACCCCAAATGAGCATTTGGAAGCATTCAACCGCAACCGGTGCTTTCTTAAGATAGCGAAGATCGCTCCGAGGTCACTCACGTGCTCGGAAACCCTCTTGCTCTTCACAACCATGTTGTCTATATAAATCTCAATGATCTTGCCCAGCTGTGGCTCGAACATCCGAGTCATCATCCTTTGGTAGGTTGAGCCTGCGTTCTTCAGCCCAAACGGCATCACCTTATAATGATAGTTTCCGATGGGAGTCATGAAAGCCGTTTTTTCTTGGTCTTCGGGTGCAAGGGGTATCTGATGATAGCCTTGAAAGGCGTCCAGGAAGCTCATTCATGGGTGGCCCACGGTTGCATCCACCAATCGGTCGATTCGGGGTAGGGGGAATGGGTCTTTCGGGCATGCCTTGTTCAGGTCCGTGAAGTCCACACAGACCCTCCATTTCCCTGTCTTCTTTCTCACCACCACTGTGTTCGCCAACCATTCGGGGTAAAAGACTTCCTTGATAGCCCCTGCCCTTTTTAACTTCGCCACCTCGTCTCTTACGGCACTGGCGTGTTCCTTCGAAGGACGTCGAGGCGGCTGTTTCTTCGGAGTTGAAGAGGGGTTGACGTTCAGGTGGTGACAAATAAAGCTGGGATCAACTCCCGGGGCGTCGTAGGCGTCCCACGCGAACACGTCGACATTCTCTCTGAGAAATCCGACCAACTCCTCTTTTTCCTGGGAAGGTAATTCAGAGCCAACCTGAAAGAACTTTTCTGGGTCATCATTGACAGCAATCCTATCCAGCCCTTCGCATCTTATCTCCTCGGCCAGCCCCTCGCCTTGGCTTGCCGAGGGAGTTGGTTGCTATAAGCTCTCCGGGATCGAGGACTTGATTAGGGGCTGATGTAAAACGGCGGCCACCATACACTTCCTAGCCACAGCCTGATCTCCTCGGAGCTCTTCCACTTGTCCTCGAGAGGGGTATTTCACTTTTTGGTGAAGTGTGGAGGTCACGGCCTCCAGGGCATGGATCCATGGCCTTGCCATTATCGCAGTGTAAGGCGAATAAGCGTCGACCACAATGAAATTTACCTCCACTATCTCCGCTCCAGTCTGCACGGGCATTCGGATCTGCCCTTTTGGCGTGACCATCCTTCCCTCAAAACTGAGAAGGGGGGAGTCATAAGCGGCCAAATCTTCTGGCTTCAGGTTCAGCCCCTTGTATAGGTCGGGGTACATTATCTCTACTGCGCTTCCCGAATCTACCATCACCCTCTTCACGTCGAAGCCCCCGATCCTCAGCGTGACCACCAAGGCATCATCGTGGGGTTGAATAGTTCCTCTCTTATCTTCGTCCGAGAATCCCAGTATCAGAGAGCTTCCCTTTCTTGACCTTTTGGGCTCTCCTTGCCTTCCTTCAGAGGGGAACCGGTCAACAACTAACACCCTGGGAGTGGGTGGCCCCGTTCTTCCTGGTGCAGCAAGGATAACATGTATCGTCCCGGCGGGGGGTCCCAAGGACACGTCCTTTCGGGGCTCTTGTGTTGTTTGGCCGGGATGGCCACTTGATGGGTGCAGTAGGTGACGTAGCTTTCCTTCTCGGACCAACTGATCTAGGTGATTCCATAGATTCCTGCAGTCCTCAGTAGTATGCCCATGATCCTGATGATAGTGGCAGTACAGGTTCCGGTTACGCCTGGAAGAGTCTCCAGCCATCTTTCCTGGCCACCTGAAGTAGGGCTCATTCCGTACTTTCTCCAACACTTGTTGTACTGGCTCCCTGAATACAGCATTCACTGCCTGCGGGTTGCTCTGGCCCGCCTGTCGCGAAAAATCTCTCCTCGGCTGACCAGGATTGTGCCGTTCCGACCTGAAATCATTTGCTTTGGGGGGGATAACTTTCTCCTTACCCCTCCCTTGCAGTTGGTCTTCCTCCACTCTTTTGTACTTGTTAATCCTATCCCTCAGCTGATCGATGTTGGCAACCGGTTTACCAGTGAGGGATTTCCTCAAGCCATGGTCGGTGGGGAGCTCGCTTTTGAACGTGCTGATAGCGACCGCATCATGGTTGTCATCCAGGTCGTTGTACACCTCCCAGTATCTGTCCGAGTATGCTTTCAGAGTCTCTCCCTCGTGCATGGACAAGGACAGTAGCGAACCGAGGGGCCTGGGGACTCTGGTGCTGGTGATGAAGCGGGTGCAGAAATCCCGAGTGAGCTGCTTGTATGAGCTTATGGAATTTGCCTTTAGGCCATTGAACCACCTCATCGCCATCGATCCCAGGCTGGATGGGAAGATTTTACACATCAGGGCCTCATCTTTCGAGTAGATCGCCATCTTTTGGTTAAACTGGCTCACATGCTCTACCGGGTCCGTTCGACCGCTATAGATGGTGAACGTCGGCTGGTTGAACCGTCGAGGCAGTTTAGCCCCTTCAATTCTATACGTGAAGGGGGATCTCGAGACCTGGTCTAACGCCTTCTTCATGGCATCGTTTCCCGAGCCCCTGCTGGATGTGCTCTCGTACTTCCGCACGTGGCGCGGTTCCTTTACGTAGGAAAAGGTTTCACTTGGGGGGGTCTTTGACCTCCGTCGGTAACTCACATCCTCCGCATTAGAGGACCCGTCTGAGTCTGAAGGAGACCGTTTTCGCTGGGTTCGTCGCAACTTTCTCTTCAGATCATCTATCTCTCTCTGCATGTCCTGGTGACTCCTTCGCCTCTGGGAAGCGTGGCTTCCTATCTGAGTGTGGCTCTGGCTTGTCCGGATAGTTTGCACACTTCCCTCACGATCTCCCCTGTGGCCTGGGTTGACGGGGTTATTCTGCCTCTGGGACTCGACGGGTTGTGTCCGTTGGGAGTCGGCCTGGTGAGGATTCCCCTGGTGCGGATTTAGTTCTGCCATGCTTGACCGTTGTGCTTGCTGATGCCCTAGTTCTTCCCACAGACGGCGCCAATTGTAGTTGCACGATTTTCCTGGCCCAAATTCCAATGATCAGGCTTTGACCCAAGACGCAACCCACAATGAATGTTCGTAGAGAATGGGTGAAAGAACTTGGCTTCAGTGAGCCTGCTCGGTCGGATGCATGGATAAGTTAGTTGCAGAAGATAAAAGACACAGGACAGATTTCTCAAGTCTCCTTATATTCCTCTTTTCTTTAAGTCTTAATACAGTTTTTCCGTCCCCTTCTTTGGGGGACTGCATTACATTATATAGCTCTCCTCCTTTCATCTCAACCTTACACCTGTTGACCATCTAAGCATCCACTTGAGCGCCTGTCCCATCAGCCGCCCTCACCACTCCCTTTGTGAGTTGCAGAGGCCAAGGCGGTACTGTTCAGGGGTCTTTTCCTCATTAATGCGGCCAAGAGGTTGGTTGGGGCGCAATTAATGTGGTGGTAGCTTTTCGAGGGATATTTTGGATTTTATTCATTTTATATGTCTGGAGGGTGAACTGAATTGGCTGGGGAAGGCTCTTGGTCTGGGCTTCGTGATGTCCGAGGAGGAGTTTATCCTCGGACAGGCTTCCTGGGCGTTGCTGGGATTGAGTAATGCTTCATGCGTGGCCTCTCATCGGAAAGGACGCTCTTCGGATGGGCCTGGATTTGGAGTAGCCCATTATTTTGGGGCGGGGCCCCACAGTAATTATCCTCAATGTTCATATTCAGAATATTTTTGGTATTTGATAGATTTGTGAAGCAAGCTCCCAAGTGTTCAAATACAGTATAAGGAAATTCAGCGGAAAAAAAAAATAGTATAAGGAAAATTGCCAAAAAAAAAAAAAAAAAACTAAGAGATTTCATACGATTTTTGAAATTCATATAAAATAACTTCATGTTAACAATTAACAAATTTTCTCAAATCTATTAAATTATAAACCTCATTCATAATTTTAAATACAATTCTAATTGTTCACAGTAATAAGGGAAAAAATTATTTCATTTATGTGTGTGGAATAAAATACATAGTATCAAAGTATAAGTATATATATATATATATATATATATATATATATAATGACTAACATAGAGAGTAAGTAAAAAATAAAAAAAAAGTGTTGAAGGTTAATAGAATAGTATACTGAAAGGTAACCTCTAGAAGGGACTTCTTCCCAAAAGAGTAATTGTGGGCCTGAAATAGCCCATAATACCATAAAAAGAGGAGAAAGCCCAAAATGGATCTGCTGCAGAACAAACCTGGGCAAATTTGATGCATAACAACTTGGGCAAGCCGAAACAAATAAAGCCTAAGACCCTTCCATTTTTATAGCCCAATAGTGAAAATGGGCCCGTAAAGGCCCAAACCTTTTGTATAAAGGGATAAGAGCAAACCTGTCTATCCACATTAGAGAGAACACACACGAAAGATATTTGGTACATTGTGCTTTATCTTGATTAGTGGGCAAATTAATCTTTTTTTTTTTATAAAAGGCAAATTAATCTTTTTTCTTTGTAAGATTCTTTTTCTCATGTGACGTTGCTTGGGAAAAGAGCAATTACATGGTATATAATGCCAAAAGGATATAGTTTTCTGGTTTGGTGGTGGGTTGTGCTTTTCATGGTTAGGTAACAAATTAATTAAGCTACTTGTTGATTAATTTACTTGTTCCACTACTTGTTGCATGGGAAAGACAAAACTAGATTGTATAAAAAAGGTCCGTACGTAGTAGAGTCCACTACTTGTTGGTACATTTTTCTCTTTTAATTAACAATAGCCACTTGCATATTTGGTTGTTAATAAACAAGTTGCTTGCCACCTAATCAAGAAAAGCACAGCTTACCTAACGGAGTGGACTACTTAAAGCACTCGCATAAGTTCAACTGGGGCAGGAGCATATTGGTTTTTATAATATGGATTTGTTTTCTCGTTTTGTATGTGCAGCCGGTGATATATTGAGAAACAAGAATCCTCCACCATCTATGCATCAACAGCTCCACCCGATGCGAAAGGAAAACATTAATGGCTCGGTCATCAATGTAAACGCACATATGTATGTAGGGATTTGTCAATATTAAACTTTG
The DNA here is from genome assembly GCF_001633185.2 of Quercus lobata. Taxonomy (NCBI): domain Eukaryota; kingdom Viridiplantae; phylum Streptophyta; class Magnoliopsida; order Fagales; family Fagaceae; genus Quercus; species Quercus lobata. The sequence goes on from NC_044908.1 coordinate 87,464,123, forward strand.
TATCAAGGCTGAAAGACCAATGACTATATACAATGTTGTGATCATGCTACCCTCGTGACTTTGCCTTGAAATGGTAAATAAAAAGAATGATATGATAGCGAGAATTATTAAAGAGTAGCCAATAGAATAAAATTTTTACCTAAGCGTTCAAAATAAATAAATAAATAAAGAGTAAGTAGCATTAAGTTACTCTAAGGTCTAGGCTAATGCTAACTAGGTTCAAGATTTTTTAAAATTTACCAATTTAGTCCCTAAAGCGAACTTAATCCCTCAAAATCGTTAGACCGGTTAGTCATTCTTTTCAACTATTTCAAGGACTAAGTTAGTTTTAGGGACCAAATCAGTTAATTTTGAAAATTTTTGAATCTGATTGACATTAGCATAACACTCTGGATATACGAATAAAATTTACCCAAAAATAAAATAAAATACTTTTTACTGAGAAAAGATTTTCCAAATCCTAACCATCTTTTGTTTTTGGCTCTACTTTTTGCATGGCTTAATTATTATGAGGCCCTCTATAGATTACTCATAGACTTTAGTAGCACAACCAATCTGTATTTTCTATAATGTATGTATGTATGTGTGTATTTTTTTTTTTAATAGAAGATTCTAGTATGCATGTGGTTTCTCCTTTCATTAATGAATCACATCTTCCTATGGTTTTAAAAACTCAAATAGTTAAAAATATTGAGAAAAAAAAATGTTTGGTATTCAATTTTTACAAGTTGAACTAATGGTTTTTACAGTTAAATCATTGGGTTTTATGGTTTTTATTAGATCAATTGCAGGTCCAATTCCTATTTCCTCTTTTGCAGTCTGCTTCTGATTTTGGTCATGAATTTCAATAATTAATTAAATTAGAATCTTTTTTGGGACCACAATATGACTCCCTATAACCACTCTAAAAATAGGTTTGTGGGGCGCAATGTCGAATGTCATAAAAGATTTGAGTGTCTTCCTCATCACTAATTAGTTTTGAGGTGAAATTGGCACAACTCATAGTCTGACAAATGATATCAAAGCCAAGGTCATGGATTCGAGTTGCGGGTGTGGTATTGTGAGGGAGGGATTGTTGAGGAGACCACAACTTAACTCCCTACAACTACTCTAAAAATAGGCTTGCACAATGTTGAATAATATAAAAGATTTAAGTGTGTCTTTCTCATCACCAATTGGTTTTGAGGTAGAATGGCATAGCTCACGGTCCGACAATCTTAGTAAAGAAGTTCTTGTTTACAAGATCTGTGATTTCTTGTCTTTAGAGAATTTTTTTACTAAAAAAAAAAAAAAAAAAAAAAAAATCAACCCACAAGATTATAAACACCAAGACTGCTTTAGCTTAGTTCCCCTATATTTGATACTTTTTCTTTGCAATGTTTAACTTCCATAAGAAGAAGTTTAACTTAAGGTCACAGCCCGTCTTTATGGGCAATGCTGAGCTTTCAAAAAGGTAGGCTGTCATGTGTAGGCTCTTTTATAAACTAACGCTAAAACTAGAAGCATAAATATTCTATAAAAATGTACATATTTTAAGAGCAATGGCAAACTTTCATCTCTTAATAGCATCCAACAAATTAGCCTTGAGCCTCTCTCTGTGTGCATGCATGGCTGTGCTTTCTTTCTATAGACAAAGCATTAAGCTTAATTTATTATTTACTTAGGCATTCAAATTATCCAACAGTTTTTGCACCAAATCCTTATTAAATTTAAAATGTCATGGTAAAATCATGTTAAAGTACGATTATAAACTTTTAATTTAAGTTGTGATTATGTAAAATAGCAAGCTATATTTGTGGTAGAGTTGATTTTTATTTTTTATTTTATATAAATTTGGAAGGGGAGGGGATGAGTGTGGGTCTAAGGCAGAGTAGTGAATACAATACCATTGGAGTAGAGTATAGAGTTTAGCCTTGAAATGGTCAAAATAGATTTTTTTTTTAAATATAAAAATATATGATAAGAGAATTATCAAAAAATAGCCAATAGAATATGTTTATTCTCAATTTTCTATGTAAATGTTCCTTACATAAAGACCAATAATGACTATATACAATGTTGCGATCATGTTACCTCATGACTTTGCCTTAAAATGGTAAATAAAAAGAATGATATGATAGCGGGAATTATTAAAGAGTAGCCAATAAAATATATTAATCCTTAATGTTCTATGTAAAAACGTTCCTTAATTTTTTATTTATTTGAACTTAACATATAGCTTGTTGTATTTTTATTGGTTCAGAAACATGATGAATGAGGCTTGTAAGTGGGGCTACAAGTAATAAGTTTATAATCAAAAGTTCATTAAATGAGTTATTTAAACTGAGGCAGGAGCATATTGGTTTTATTAATGGCAACTAGCCAGTAATTAATATATAATATGATTTGTTTTCTCATTTTGTGTGTGCAGCCGGTGATACATTGAGAAACAAGAATCCTCCACCATCTACGCATCAACAGCTCCACCCAATGCAAGACGAAAACAATGGCTAGTAAACGGCTCGGTCGTCAATATATGTAGGGAACGGATTTGGCAATATAAAACTTGTATCAAGTAGACATGGCAAAACGGGTCAGACCCGTTTTGACCTGACCCGTTTGACCTGCAACCCATTTGACCCGTAACCCGATTGACTCGTTTAAAAATGACCCATTTTGACCCGTGACCCGTTTTGACCCGCGACCCGATTGACCCGACCCGAACCCGAACCCGACCCGCATGTTTTGCCACGTTTACCAATGTTGAGTAGATTTAGATTGAGGTGTAATTTTTATAAAATATTTACTTATTCTTTTTTACTTAATATGTTATGTACTCCATTATAGTTTGTTATTTTTTACTTGCTACCTTTATTTTCTCTTCCTACTTTAAATAGATTAAAGATTATACCAAGATTAGTTTCTAGAAAACTGGAACAAGAGTTGAACCAAATTTGGGTATCAATTCAAGTGTTTAGTGGTAATTGGTAACAATATCACTAGTGAGAATCTAATCACAATTAAGGAACTCATAAACAATTGACAGATTGCATCTATTTTCAAAAAAAAAAAAAAAAAATTGTTTGAAAAATACAGGTCAACTCGACCCGACTCATGACCCGATTCAACCCGCGACCCGTTTGACCCGCAACCCGATTGACCCGTTTAAAAAATGACCTGTTTTGACCCGTGACCTGTTTGACCCGCAAACCCGATTGACCCGACCCGAACCCGACCCAACCCGCCCGTTTTGCCATGTCTAGTATCAAGGCAGAAAAACAACATAAAATAAACCGTGGATGTACGCATTTCGGCCGAACCACGTTAAAAACCTTGTCTTCTTCTGCTTCTTTGCGTTCATATTTTTACATGCTTACAATGCAAATCGATCTCCATTGACCCCTTTGACCATGCCTTTCAAGCTCTTTCAAAACAGTGCAGAGCTTGGTTCTGTCTTCTACGTAAACGTTCTTTACATAAGACCAATGACTATACAATACAAAATGCTGTGACATGTTGCCCTCGTGACTTTGCCTTGAAATGGCAAATAAAAATTAGTATATGATATCGCAAATTATAAAAGGTTAGCCAATAGAATAAGTGTTTTTATTATTATTTATTTTTATGAAACCAATAGAATAAATTAATAATCCTCAATGTTCTATGTAAAAACGTTGCTTACAAAAGACCAGTGACTATATATATAACAAATGCTGTGACATGTTATCACGTGACTTTGCCTTTTTTTTTTTTTTTTTTTTTTTTTTTTAAGGGAAATAGCCATTCAATTAAAGTAATAAAAAGTCATGATACAAAGCTTCTATAGCTGGTGGGGGAGAATCCTCCATCCAATCAAGGTTATCAAAATCGGGATCCTACGTAAAATCGTTGGAAGTATGTGGGATCGTGAATCGTAGGATCAAATCGTGGATCGTAAGATCCTACATTATTTAAGGGAAAAACAAAAAATACACATTGGTATGTTAAATAATCACATAAATTATACATTTATTGATATAATTACCATACATCATTACATCCATTTGCAAGTATCATTTAAAGAGGCCATAAATCTCAAAATGTGACACTCTATTGGGATTTTTTTATTTGAGTCCAATTGACACTCTCTCTACATTAGAGTGGAAAAACTTGATTTATTGGGATTTTATTTTTCATTTGGGTCCAACTGAGCCTTCTGTTAAGTTAAAGAAGATTATAAGAAACCAAAGTTGTTTAGGATCGTCAAAATCATACGATCCTATCGATCCTGAACAATCGCTAAGATCCTTGAAAGATCTAGATCGTTTTGAGTAGGTGGAATCGTAAAATAGATCTAGATCTGGATTTTGATAATCATGCATCCAGTACAAATCATCATCTAATGTATTCCTAGCATATTGGGCCAAAGCATGTGGTACTCTATTCCCACCCCTTCTTATACAACAAACACTAGACCACTGCAATCCCTGAATCAAATGACGAATATCATCAACATCGTTGCCAAATAGTGAAAGTGTTTTCCACTGAAGAAGAGATGGCTTGCCTTGGAATGGTCAATAGAATAGTATATAATAACCATAAAGTTTAGTCTCAAACGTGGTTCCATTTAGTTTTATTGATAAAATATTTTATTGTCGAGTAAGAAATTTGGGGTTATAAAAATTTGGATAACAGGTGCCCTCACACCATTTGTCTGTTAATGGACTATTTTTAAAAAGTTTTGAATCTTTTTATAATACTTTTATAAAAAATATAAAAACTGGTAAACAAAAACAATTATTTAAAAGGCAAAAATAGTATTTTTGCCTTTTAGGCAAAAACACCATTTTAGCTCTTACATTTTAGGATCATAGTCAATTTGGTTTCTATATTTTGACAGCAATCAATTTGAACCTTGTTATTTTCAACTTACAATCAATTTGGTTCCTACTGTTAACTTATTAACGGAAAATACTTACATGGCAAACGGTGTGCACAAGTGGCACACTTGAAGCTGACGTGGCTAAAAAATTATAATAATAAATTTTAATTGACATTAAAAAATTACACCTCATCATTTGAAATATAAAAAATAAAAAAAATCAAAAAATCAAAATCCTTTTTTCTTTTGACCTTTCCTGCCCCTTTCTTTATTGTGCCAAAAAGATCTTTAAATTCATCTGCTCCAATGCTTTTGACCCGGCCAAGAAACTGGGATTTTTTTTTTTTTTTTTTTAAATAACATCAATTTTCAAACAATTTCGTTAGTTAGTACTGTTTTCAAACTATTTAGGACTATTTTCGTTAGTTAGCACCGTTTTCAAATTGAGCTCATGGACCTTCTCATCTGTGGTTTCAATCTGCAATCTCAGATTTAGTCATAGAATGACATGCAGACCAAATGTAACAAAGAATCTTCATTTCAAAAAGTGCTAAACCCGAAGTTAAATGAGATCTACTAAAAAGGAAAAAAGTGAAATTGTTTGCAATAAAAAAATTTACTCCTCTAAAAGACACGAAAGAGAAATTTTAGTGTGTATAAAATATTGAAAAGAAAAGAAGAAGAAGAAGTTGTTCGAAATAAATTAAAAAAAAAAAAAAAATCTGTTTTTGTATGGTCTAGGATTGGGATGGGAGTCTCAAGTAATACCAGAGCCTCCAAGCCAAAGCTCTTCTTCATCTACTCCTTTCTAAGAGAGAGATTTGCACAGATGAAAGGGAAACGAAAAATAGGAGAAAAAAAAAATTGAAGCGAGTTTAGATTTGTTTATTTATTTATATAATTTAAATCTATTTCGTCGTCGTGTGTTGATTTGTGTGATTATTTTTGTAAGAATTTGTGTGATTATTGGATTTGCAGAAACATGTAAGCAAACGAATTTAGATTTGTTTGGTTAGTAAGAAAGGGCAGGAAAAGAGAAAAGAAAATAAGATTTTGAATTTTTTTAAAATCTTTTTTAATGCTAAGGTGGAATTTTTAATGTGAATTGGTTATTATTTTTTAGCCACGTCAGCTTCAAGTGTGTCACTTGTGCATACCATTTGCCATGTAGACATTTTCTATTAGTGAGTTAACAGTAGAGATCGAATTGATTGCAAGTTGAAAATAGCAAGGATCAAATTGGTTGTTGCCAAAATGTAGGGATCAAATTGACTGTGACTCCAAAATGTAGATACTAAAATAGTATTTTTGCCTTTTATCTATATATAAAAAGCGCGAATGCGCTAATGAACAATGGCTATAGTGCCTTTTGGTTTATTCAATTGGCACTGTATGGACGCAATTTGGATCCTAAGCCCAAATGGTAAAAGGATTTAGATCCAAAGAGCCCAATATAACGAATTTATAGAGAGTGGGTTGGAAAACTAGGTTTTAATGAGTTGGGTAACAATTATAATGGATCTAAATGACAATAAAGTAAAAGTAGACTGGATTTATCTAAGGAAATTCGTCCTTGGCACAATCCGAGGAGATTAGTTCTTGTATATATTACTTGAAGTTGGTTACAAATACAATTTTGATTGCTACAGTGTTTCTCTCTTAATTCTCCGATCCCTTTCTCTCAGGGTATCTCTTCTATTTTATTCTATCTTCCCCTTTCATCTCTACCCTCCACGTGCAAACGAGATTGTTGGTATTGATCCTTATCCCATCAGCACCTTATAGAAGTCTTTGGGTAGTAGCTGTAAGGCTGAAAACTACTGTTCAGGTATCACTTCCTCATTAATGTGGCAAGAGAGTTAGCTACAGAGCATTCAATGCCGTGGTAGCAGCTTTCTCTTAGATATTTCATAACTTTCCTCTATCTTGTTCCTTTCTGATACTTATCCTCTTTCATAGAATGGTCTGGAATGTTGCTCTTGATAGCAGACCACATCTTTTGACCTCGGCTCTGCTCAGCCGAGGTAACATTCCTCCTCGAACCCCCTCCTGGGTGATCATGATCAGACCTTACTTTTTTACCTACTGGTACAGATCCTTATGACAGTGTCTACCCATACTCGAACCACTTACTATCCTTGGATTGGGCTCCTGGCCCAATACATATGTAGATATGTACTCCTGGGCCTTTCACCCCTATAATAGCCCCTTGAAATTCTTCTTTCTAGCTCATCGGGAAGAAAGAAGGATTTCGATGTCACTATAATTACCCCGTGCTTGTCATATCTCACCTTTTGATTGCGTAGATGCCTTTTTAACTGCCCAAGGCACGCTCCTAACGCTTCGACATTCGAGACACGCCTTCATTAAATTTTTACAGCTCCATGTTCCCCACGTTTTACGGCGCGATGCGGATCCAACAACTAAGGATTTTGCTGGAATCCGAGCTGGAATTTTCCCGCTTGTAATTTTTTCTTTGATATAAATACTGCCTGAATCTATTAGTCCTCTCACTTTAGCACTCATACACTGAATCTACAAAACTTACTTAATTTACTCATGCCCTTACAAACACCAAGAGCTAGTCCGAGGAGAGTTTTCTTCTTTCTATAAATCTTCATAAATCCTTTAAGTTACTTTTTCCATCTACTTTTCTTTTCTTTGTGTCTTTTTCTCCTCAGCTCCTCTTATTTCCCTTAATCTTCTTACCTTCAAATCCCTCTTAGGAATGGGTAGATTTGCTTACCTGGTAGAATCCGCGGAGGATATTGAGAACTTTAGAGCTAAGTATAGGATTCCACCTGGTGTGTTCATCAGATATTGTGCCAAAGGGGAATGGCACAAGAAAAGGCAAGAGGGAGAAGTGGTAATCCCGATAATTACCTTTATAGAGGGAGGGATGAGAATCCCCATGGGCACCGTCACTAAGGACTACCTTAGGGCTCATAGATTAGCTTCCACCCAATGTGTCCCAAACGTATTTAGGATTCTGGGGAGTGTAGACGCCCTAAATGAAAAAATGGGCTTAAGGCTCACCTACCATAATGTCAATTGGATTTACAACCTCCACCACCTAAAGGGGCAGGGGTATTACCTAAAGTCTAGGTACCCCGAGGTTAGGCTCATCCAATGCCTCCCTGATTCCAATAAAGCCTGAAAAAGGACTTCTTGATCGTATCAGGAGAGTGGCATGATGGCCTCCCCTGTCCGACGAGAAAGGGGACACCAGGTGGGGCTCTAGGTCTAGGTTTATAATTTCAAAGTCATCCCCTTTTCTTTTTCTTTTGTTTGTGTTTGTACATGAGTTTTCCTTTGATTCTGGTTTTTTTGGCTGATGATGTTTTCTGTTTTTCCTAATGGTCTTGCAGATAAGAACGTTGTTGTTCCCAACTTCAATCTTGTAAACCAGCCAAGCTTGGACAAGATTTTGAAGGCCGAGGTGTTCGTTCACACAAACGGCCAACTGAGGGCAACCCATCTAATCTTGGACTACATCCCCATCTCCAAAAGTTTCTAGGCACCGAAGTGCGTAATTGAAGCAAAGGACCCTCGCGTACATCGGATAAATGTTGTCGCCCCGGGTTTTCTCACCACCAGTCCTATCTCAGAAGGCATTCTCACCACCAATCCTATCCCAAAAGGCATACCAAAGGTAGCATTACCATTCCAACGCACTGCCGAGGAAGAGGCAACCCCATCCCAGCCCACGATTAAGGAAGAGAAAGAGATCGTTGAAGTTTTTGACTCGGAAGACAACTTTGAAATCTTTAACTAGCCTTTGTCCCAAGAAGCCCCAACTGGTGACGTCGACTATCTTTTCTCGGCCTTAGCCAGTCATAACCAAGAATTTATTAACGTACCTGACGATATGGGGATACAGCGCAAGCCGAGGTCCACCCTCTAAGAGCTACTAAAGTCCCATCCTGGGGGAGATGCGCCTGGGAAGGCAGCCATAACCAAGCTTCCCACCCCTCCACCCACCCAGCCCCTCCGATCTGATCCCACCGATCACAAGAGAAAGAGGGAGCAGAAAGGTAAGGAAGTGGTGGAAATAGGAAGAACCCACCCCTCTTAGGAGGATAAGCCCCAGAGGGGGGCCAACACAGGCCAGAGGCATGCAGACGAGATCATTCAGAAAGGGTGAAAGGAGGGGTGACCATCAAGCTGTAACACCAGCCTGGGCCCAGTAGTGTTTCCTAAAATATTTTTTTTAGGAAATATAATTATATGAGTAAAATATTTCTTAAAATATATCTAAATTTTGAAGAAAAAAAATGCTTTCATTCCATTGTCTTCAGGGTTCTATTATTATGTTGTCACCAAACAAATGAATAGTAATAAGTATTATACTACAATATCTTTTATTTCCTGTAATACCTATTCTTATTCCCATATAATTACTGTTATAGTCAACCAAACGTGTCCTAGGTCTAACTTGAACCCAATTTGATAGATATATATATATATATATATATATAGTAAACCCTACCACTAAATTTTTTTACTTCTTCACAAATCTAGACTAATAACTGATAACTAAATTATAGTTAAAATTATATTATTTTATCTAATTAGATAAAATGATTTTCATATAAAAACTAATAAAAAATAGATTCACAAAATATATATTTTTAAAAACTATACATAATTTGTGCTATAAAAATGGAATATTAATACTATCAATAAATTACAAATAATAATTCAATATTTTGTCATCTTATTTAAAAATTTATCAAACTCAAGTTTTTTACAATTTTTTTCAGCAAAGCGGCATAATTCATATGGGTTTTTTCCACTTGTAGAATGAAGGCAATTTTTATTGATTATACCATACATGTATATGTATACATACATACATACATATATATATATATATATATATAGAGAGAGAGAGAGAGAGAGAGAGAGAGAGAGAGGATTGGGTTCAAGTTACATCACTCAATAACTTGTTAAGCATCCACATTGGTGGTGCCAAAAATTTAGCAATTTGGCTCCACAAAAAGTTACTTTATCTATTTTACAATCTCACTTTACAAAACACCCAACATTAACGATTTTATTTTAGTATTGAATACAATATAATAATATAAACAACACAATAAATAATAACCACCACTAGTGACACAATAAAATATTATAAATTTTTATAAAATTTTTTTTTTTTTACCATCTTAGCTACAGTGTACAACCATCTTTGGCTATGTACTGTAGCTCAACAGCCAAATTTTTTAGGTTTTCCTCCATTACAACAGGTTTTTAGTATTAGTAGTGCTAAAAATAGCAATATGAATTTTTAGCACCACTAATGTTATTGCTCGGTAAAAAATCCATTCAAAAACTTCTAAATATCAAATAGACAAAAAAAGAAAAAAAGGCTGGTGTACTTCTTAGGAACATACATAGACGAACGTCGGGAAACATAGTAGTGTAATTGCCTCTCATGGTGGTTAATTTATTCAAATAGTTTACTAGTTACTTGTTGGCCAACTTATGATCAATAATACTGTTTTCTAAATAACGTTTCAGTCTTAGTAATTTGACACCTTTTCTTTGCAATGTTTGACTTCCATAAGAAGAATTTTAACTTAAGGTCACAGCCCGTCTGTATAGGCACCGCATCAAGCTTTCAAAAAGGTAAGCTGTCATGTATAGGCTCTTTTAAAAACTAACACTAAAACTAGAAGCATAAATATTCCATAAAAATGTACATATTTTAAGAGCAATGGCAAACTTTCATCTCTTAATAGCATCCAACAAATTAGCCTTGAGCCTCTCTCTGTGGGCATGCATGGCTGTGCTTTTCTTTGTATAGACAAAGCATTAAGCTTAATTTATTATTTACTTAGGCATTCATAATATGCAACAGTTTTTGCACCAAATCCTTATTAAATTTAAAATGTCATGGCAAAATCATGTTAAAGTACGATTATAAACTTTTAATTTAAGTTGTGATTATGTGAAATAGCATGCTATGTATGGTAGAGTGGATTTTTATTTTTTATTTTATATAAATTTGGAAGGGGAGGGGATAAGTGTTGGTCTAAGGCAGAGTAGCGAATACAATATCATTAGAATAGAGTATAGAGTTGATATATAGAGGGCGTTTGGATTGTGCTGAGAGTAGATTAAAGTTTTGTTGCGTCTTCAAGCTTTTTTTTTTTTTTTTTTTTTTCCATCAGCCGCACTATTTGACCAAGTCAACTGTAAATAGTACATTCATGCATTGTTCATAGACCCACAAATTCCACTTTTCAGTAACTTTTTCATTAAAAATGGGTCTTACGATACTATTCACATATTTAAAAATTATTTTGCTACAGTGTTTTCAGTTTCAGCAAAAATAAGCTCAATCCAAACGGACCCTATAATATATCTTACAGAATACCGTTGTTCCCACTCCTCGATTAAAAGTTCATTATATAAAACCGTTGACTACATAAAATGTTGTGACTTGTTACCCTCATGACTTTGCCTTGAAATGGTCAAAATAGATTTTTTTTTTTAATAAATACAAAAAAAATATGATATAGAGAATTATCAAAAAGTAGCCAATAGAATATGTTTATTCTCAATTTTCTATGCAAATGTTCCTTACATAAAGACCAATGATTATATACAAAGTTGCAATCATGTTACCCTCGTGACTTTGCCTTGAAATGGTAAATAAAAAGAATGATATAATAGCGGGTGTAGTTGCACGATTTTCCTGGCCCAAATTCTAGTGATCAGGCTTTGGCCCAAGACGCAACCCACAATGAATGTTCGTAGAGAATGGGTGAAAGAACTTGGCTTCAGTGAGCCTGCTCGGTCAGATGCATGGATAAAGTAGTTGCAGAAGATAAAAGACACAAGAACGATTTCTCAGGTGTAACTGTATTCTTTTTTAGCCTTAATACAATTTTTCCGTCCCCTTCTATAAGGGACTCCACTACATTATATAGCTCTATTCTTTTCATCTCAACCTTACACCTGTTGATCATCTAAGCATCTACTTGAGCGCCTGTCCCATCAGCCGCCCTCACCACTCACTTTGTGAGTTGCAGAGGCCAAGGTGGTACTGTTCAGGGGTCTTTTCCTCATTAATGCGGCCAAGAGGTTTGTTGGGGCGCAATTAATGGGGTGGTAGCTTTTCGGGAGATATTTTGGATTTTATTCATTTTATATGTCAGGAGGATGAACTGAATTGGTTGGGGATGGATCTTGGTCTGGGCTTCGTGATGTCCGAGGAGGAGTTACTCCTCGGAAAGGTTTCCTGGGCGTTATTGGGATTGAGTAATGCTTCATGCGTGGCCTCCCCTCGGAAAGGACGCTCCTCGGATGGGCCTGGATTTGGAGTGGCCCATTATTTTTGGGCCGGGCCCCACAATAGCCCCTCAAAACTCCGGTTTTTATCTCCTTCCGAGGAGAAAAGCGGGGTTTTGATGTTAATGAGTGGATAGGGATAAAGAGAACCTGGGGCGCGTGTGCAGATCGTGACCTTTGACGTGCCACAATTTACGAGGCGTGGCCATTAACTTCTGGAGGCGTTATGTTCCCTTCATCCAACGGTGCGGCGTGGATCGAACGACCATCGTTCATTCGCGTATTTTTAGGCAAGAGTGATCTCTTCTCTCTCCTCCTGGCTATATAAGACGTCAGGGGGGTTCAGTTCCTTCTTTTATCTGCATTTCATAAGCCTCAAAGGACTCCAGAGAAACCCAGCGAATCCCAGGGACATACGAACGCTTGCGCCCCTTACGCCGCCGTGACCATTTTTTGTGAAGCGTCTTGCCCACGAGAGATTTCCAGGCGTCCCATCAAGCGTTTTGTGAAGGTACCAGTACATTTTGCTCATCTCGTCGTTTCAATTCTCTCCTCGGACCCTTCTCTTCTTCTCAGTCTTTACTTTCGTTTCCCAGTTCAGTTCAGATGGGTAGATTCGAGAAATTAGTAAAAACCCCGGCCGCTATGGAGGCCTTTAGGGCTAAATACCACATTCCCCCGGGGGTTGGGCTGCGGTACTGTCCTCTTGAAGGAATAGTGACAGATAAACGTCAGGGAGAGGTTGTCATCCCCATGATTGCTTTCATAGAGGGAGGGATGACACTTCCCATGTGTAGGATTACCAGGGCATACCTGTTCAACCATAGGTTGGCGCCGCATCAGTGTGCCCCAAATATGTTCAAGATACTGGGCTGTGTAGATGTCCTAGATGAGCGGATGAACCTAGGCCTTACTTGGCACGATGTGGCCTATCTGTACGAGTGTCACCGCCTCGGGGATGAGGGGTATTATCTTAAATCCTGGAACGAGGACGTTAGGTTGATCTCTTGTCTCCCGGTATCCAATAAGACCGTGAAGAATGACTTCCTCATTGCTTCTGGGGAGTGGTTCGACGGTATTCATTGTCCGACTCGGGCAGGAAACCCAGGTGCGGCGTCTTTTAGGATCAGTCCTTGTTAGGAAAGGAATTAATGTTGAGGGTTTATTTTTACTGCTTTCCTTATAACTGGTAGATTTCTTGAACTAACCCCACCCTTCTTGGTTGTTTGCAGATAAATCTCACGTAGCTCCTCGGCTTAGCCTTGTGAACGTGCCAGCGCTGAACTACCTTCTTAGGTCGGAGATTTACGTTTCCGCGGACGGACAGTTGCGTGCGGCTCATCTAGTTTTGGGCTATCAACCTCTAAGCAGCTCTTTCCAGGCGATCGGTCACGCTATAAGGGCTGGCAGTCCGAGGCTGGCCAGGATTGACGTGTCCAAGGACGGGTTCATAGCCGACCACGATTTACCGCCAGTTGTATTGCCCGGTGTTAGAAATCCCTACTTAGCAGAGCAGTTACCTCCGCCAGACGAGCCTGGCGTTGCCGTTCAAGTTGAAGAGGAAGCTGAATCGTCTCGTCTCTCTCTTGAGGAAGAGATAGACGAGTTCCATTTTGAGGAGGAAGTCCAGCAATCCCCCTTAGTGGAATTTTCCGATCCCGAAGGAGAGCGGGATCGACATTCTGCAGTTGGCGCTCCTTCCTTTGTTATCTGCTCGGACGATACTTCGGACGAAGAGACGGAGCCCATGGCAGGAAAGGGAAAATCTCTGAAGGAGCTGTTGGGTTCCAGAGGGAAAGGCCAATCATCGAAGGGTCAGTCATTGAAGGGACCACCTCCACCACAAGCCAAGGCCCTTCCTCCCGTGGTCCCTCAAGGAACTTTGGAACCTGGTCTCAAGGTCAATCTGGACTTGAAGAAGAAGAGACCGGTTGACACCCCTGAGGAGGGTGAGGTGACTGCTCAGCCCACCAAGCAACAAAAGACTGCTCGGGCTCCAAGGAGCAGAAGGGGCAACTCCTCGGAGAGTAGGGACGAGGAGAGCCTTGCGGATGTACGGGTTACTCCGCGTGTATGGAGCCCTAAATTGGAGCTGGAGGGGGTTGCAATCCCTTACAATGCCTCGATCAGAGAGTACAACCGCGGTCGAGCTGGGTACGTGGCTGAGGCCTTAGAGCAGCCTCTACTCCTTCCTCGGGACATGGAGGCTTACAGGCGTTTCTCTCAGTCCGAGATCTTCCTATCCCTTAAAAGGGATCTCGCGATGGTAAGTGATCCTTCTACTGTTTCATTAACTCTTTTGACCTCGTTAGATCTTTTAAAGCATTTTGGTTTTGTTTGTAGATTACTCAGCAGGTATTTGTGGCTGAGGAATTCTGCCGAGGTGAACGTAATCAGACTGAGATCGAGATCCAGGCTCGGGCGGAGGTGGAGAAGACCTTGGGGTCCCTCAAGCACGATCACCTTATACTCACGAACGAGTTCAAGGAGTCGGAGAACCGGCGCAAGAGTGCAGAAGCTGGTTTGAAGAGCGCCGAGACCCAGGCGGAGGACCAGCGCAAGGAGCTGTACTCGACGCAGCTCAACCTTGTCACCGAGAAGCAGGCATTGCAGGATCTCAAAACTGCCCTGCAAAAGGTCGAGGATGAACTGAGAAGGGTCAAAGAGGAGGCTCAACTGATCCGAGAGGCTACAGAGGCTGAGAAGAATGCTGCTCGGCAGCTTGGGGCTAAGGAGACGGAGGCCAGGCTATCTGAGGAGGTCCCCGAGGTGTGCAGGGACTACTGCAGTATCTCATGGGCTCATGCTCTCGATGCTGCAGGAGTTCCTGCGGATTCGGCACTAAGACTGCCCGAGAACATCTTCTACCCTCAGGAGATCCGAGCGAATCCTGATGATGCCCAAGTGGCTTCTGAGCAGGATTTGGCGGCGCCTGATACCGCCCTTGTGCCTGAGATGACGAAGAATCCCGCCGCAGACTCAGTCGTCGAGGTTCCTCCTCCTCAGCCCGAGCAGAAAGAAGATCCTCCTGTTGAGGCTTAGTCTTTTAGGCTTTTGTTTTTTGTACTCTTTTTTTTTTTTATGAGAGCCGTCCTGTTTTTCCATTTTTTGTAAGGACCTCTCTTTCCAATGTACTCGAAATATTAATCTGGAATGTTAGTTTGGCTCTCTATGGATGTATGCAGCGCATAAAAATGATTTCCTTTAAGTAATAATCTCCCGATCTGTCATAAGTAATAGTTTCCCCTAAGTCTGTGGTCCGCGGAGCCATGCAGGACTTAGGTTCTGTTTAAGGCTTACGAGACTTCTTTTTTGTACTTGGTTTCCCCATAGGCTTGAGTCCGAGGACCATGCAAGGCCTTGGTTCTGTCCAAAACTTACGCGATTTTACTTTTTTTTGTACTTGGTTTCCCCATAGGCTTGAGTCCGAGGACCATGCAAGGCCTTGGTTCTGTCCAAAACTTACGCGATTTTACTTTTTTTGTACTTGGTTTCCCCACAGGCTTGAGTCCGAGGACCATGCAAGGCCTTGGTTCTGTCCAAAACTTACGCGATTTTACTTTTTTTTTGTACTTGGTTTCCCCATAGGCTTGAGTCCGAGGACCATGCAAGGCCTTGGTTCTGTCCAAAACTTACGCGATTTTACTTTTTTGTACTTGGTTTCCCCATAGGCTTGAGTCCGAGGACCATGCAAGGCCTTGGTTCTGTCCAAAACTTATGCACTTTTACTTTTTTTGTATTTGGTTTCCCCATAGGCTTGGGTCCGAGGACCATGCAAGCCTTGGTTCTGTCCAAACTTGCGTTCTTTTTTGTCCCCCATAGGCTTGGTCCGAGGACCATGCAAGGCCTTGGTTCTGTCCAAAACTTATGCGCTTTTATTTTTTTTTTGTATTTGGTTTCCCCATAGGCTTGGGTCCGAGGACCATGCAAGGCCTTGGTTCTGTCCAAAACTTATGCGCTTTTATTTTTTTTTTTTGTATTTGGTTTCCCATAGGCTTGGGTCCGAGGACCATGCAAGGCCTTGGTTCTGTCCAAAACTTACGCGCTTTTACTTTTTTTTGTATTTGGTTTCCCCATAGGCTTGGGTCCGAGGACCATGCAAGGCCTTGGTTCTGTCCAAAACTTACGCGCTTTTACTTTTTTTTTGTATTTGGTTTCCCCATAGGCTTGGGTCCGAGGACCATGCAAGGCCTTGGTTCTGTCCAAAACTTATGCGCTTTTATATTTTTTTTTTGTATTTGGTTTCCCCATAGGCTTGGGTCCGAGGACCATGTAAGGTCTTGGTTCTGTCCAAAACTTACGCGATTTTACTTTTTTGTACTTGGTTTCCCCATAGGCTTGGGTCCGAGGACCATGCAAGGCCTTGGTTCTGTCCAAAACTTACGCGCTTTTACTTTTTTTGTATTTGGTTTCCCCATAGGCTTGGGTCCGAGGACCATGCAAGGCCTTGGTTCTGTCCAAAACTTATGAAATCTTTTTAAGTGTTAATTTCCCCTAAGTCTGTGGTCCGAGGAGCCATGCAGGACCTAGGTTCTGTTTAAAACTTATAAAAATTGTCACGCAGATCAGCAAGCAATGGATAGCCAATAAACAAAATGTGGGCGAAGCCATTTTCATTAATAATAATATCTTCTGAGGTTATTTACATTCCATGGTCGAGGTACAGCTTTCTCATCCAAATCTTCTAGATAGTAGGCGCCTATTCCAGCTACGGATGTTATACGGTACGGTCCTTCCCAATTGGGCCCCATCTTGCCCCAAGAGGGGTTTTTTGCGCTGCCAAGAACCTTCCTCATCACGAGGTCGCCTGGACCGAGGGGTCGTAGCTTGACATTGGCATCGTATTCCTGTCTCAGCTTTTGGTGATAATAGGCCATATGAATCGTTGCTTTTTCCCTTCTTTCCTCGGCTAAGTCTAGATTTCTTTCCAACAACTCATCGTTACCGTCCGGAGTAAACGAAGTAGATCTTAACGTGGGAAAGTTGTTCTCAATTGGGAGTACGGCCTCTGCCCCATAAGTCAATGAAAAGGGGGTTTCACCGGTTGACCGCCGTGGCGTTGTCCGATAGGTCCATAGAACGTGCGGGAGCTCCTCTATCCATCTCCCCTTTGCCTCATCTAGCCTTTTCTTTAGTCCGTTTACTATGACCTTGTTCACGGCCTCCACCTGCCCATTTCCTTGGGGATATGCAGGGGTGGAATATCGGTTAATGATCCCAAGCTCGCGGCAGTATTCCCTAAAGCTTTTACTGTCGAATTGAAGACCATTGTCGGAAATGAGTGTACGCGGGGTTCCGAAGCGGGTGATAATGTTCTTCCAGATGAATTTCTGGGCATCCACATCCCTAATGTTGGCCAAAGGTTCAGCCTCCACCCATTTAGTGAAGTAATCGGTCCCGACTATGATGTATCGCTTGTTCCCCGCGGCTTTAGGAAAAGGTCCGACAATATCAAGACCCCACTGCGCGAACGGCCACGGGCTAGAGAGGGGATTGAGAACCCCTCCGGGTTGGTGGATATTCGGAGCAAATCTCTGGCACTGATCGCACTTCTTGGCGTATTCCTGGGCCTCTCTTTGCATGTTCGGCCACCAGTATCCTTGGGTGAGTGCCCTATGCGCCAGCGACCTTCCTCCGGTGTGACTTCCACAAATTCCCTCATGCAACTCCTCAAGTAGAGACTCGGACTCTTCTGGATGTATACAGAGTAGGTACGGTCCAGAATAGGAGCGCCGATATAATTGGTGGTCCTCGGATAGCCAGAACCGAGGAGCATTCCTCCGTATCTTATCAGCTTCCAGCTTTTCCTCCGGCAAGACGTCATTCTGGAGGAAGTTCTTTATGGGATCCATCCAGCAATGACTCTTTCTGATCTGATGGACTCTGGCCGGGCTCCCGCTGATAGGGCTTGCCTGGGCTAGATCTTCAACCAGGATCATTCGCGGCAGATTGTGCGCTGAGGACGTGGCGAGAGTGGCCAGCGAGTCTGCATGGGTGTTTACACTCCTGGAGATGTGCGTCAGATTGAAGGATTCAAAATTCGTCTGCAGCCGCTTAACTTGTCCCAGATACTCTTGCATCCTGGTATCTCGAGCTTCCAGCTCACCCATCACTTGTCCAACCACTAGTCTGGAGTCCGAGAATGCTTCTATTATCGTACCGCCCAATCTGTGAACCATCGTCATCCCTTGAAGTAAGGCTTCGTATTCGGCTTCATTGTTCGTGGCCGAGAACCCGAGCCTCAAAGATTTTTCAATGGCGGCACCGTCCGGGGATATTAAAACTATCCCAACCCCTGACCCTCTTTGGTTAGCCGCTCCATCCACGTAGACCTTCCATTGCCTGGTCCCGACTGCTGAAATCGCGCCAACCGATTTCTCATCCATGTCTTTCTTCTCGGTCATTGTTTCTAAAGAGGGCTCGGCAAACTCCGCTACCAAGTCTGCGAGGACCTGTCCTTTGACGGAGGATCTGGGCATATATTTAATGTCAAAGGCTCCCAGGAGCGCACTCCACATGGCGATCCGGCCTGTGTAGTCAGCGCTGCGAAGCACTGCTCGAAGGGGAAGCTGAGTTAAAACGATGATCGTATGCGCCTGAAAGTAGTGAGGAAGCTTCCGGGTCGCATGCACTATCGCCAGAATTGCCTTTTCCAACGGAAGGTACCGTACCTCGGCTTCGTGCAATGATTTGCTCACATAGTAAACTGGTCGCTGCACCCCATTGTCATCCCGTATCAGCACCAAGCTCACAGCGTGGGGAGCTACAGCGATATACGCAAACAGCACCTCATCTGCCTCAGGGCTGGACATGATGGGTGGTCGAGACAGGTAGTCCTTAAGCTGCTGGAAAGCCTGAGCGCAATCCTCCGACCATTCAAACCCTTTCCATTTGTTTATCAGGAGGTAAAAAGGCCGACATCGATCCGCCGATCGTGATATGAACCGGTTTAGTGCCGCAATCATGCCAGTGAGCTTCTGCACTTCCTTCGGATTCCGAGGAACCTGTAGGCTGTTAATGGCTTTGATCTGGTCGGGGCTTACTTCTATTCCCCTATGAGTGACCATGTACCCTAGGAATTTCCCAGACCCGACCCCAAATGAACATTTGGAAGCATTCAGCCGCAACCGGTGCTTTCTTAAGATAGCGAAGATCGCTCCGAGGTCACTCACGTGCTCGGAAACCCTTTTGCTCTTCACAACCATGTCGTCTATATAAATCTCAATGATCTTGCCCAGCTGTGGCTCGAACATCCGAGTCATCATCCTTTGGTAGGTTGAGCCTGCGTTCTTCAGCCCAAACGGCATCACCTTATAATGATAGTTTCCGATGGGCGTCATGAAAGCCGTTTTTTCTTGGTCGTCTGGCGCAAAGGGTATCTGATGATAGCCTTGAAAGGCGTCTAGGAAGCTCATTCGAGGGTGGCCCACGGTTGCATCCACCAATCGGTCGATTCGGGGTAGGGGGAATGGGTCTTTCGGGCATGCCTTGTTCAGGTCCGTGAAGTCCACACAGACCCTCCACTTCCCTGTCTTCTTTCTTACCACCACTGTGTTTGCCAACCATTCGGGGTAAAAGACCTCTTTGATAGCCCCTGCCTTTTTTAATTTCGCCACCTCGTCCCTTACGGCACTGGCGTGTTCCTTCGAAGGACGTCGAGGCGGCTGTTTCTTCGGAGTTGAAGAGGGGTTGACGTTCAGGTGGTGACAAATAAAGCTGGGATTAACTCCCGGGGCGTCGTAGGCGTCCCACGCGAACACGTCGACATTCTCTCTGAGGAATCCGACCAACTCCTCTTTTTCCTGGGAAGGTAATTCAGAGCCGACCTGAAAGAACTTCTTTGGGTCGTCATTGACAGCAATCCTATCCAAACTTTCGCACCTTATCTCCTCGGCCAGCTCCTCGCCTTGGCTTGCCGAGGGAGTTGGTTGCTATAAGCTCTCCGGGACCGAGGACTTGATTAGGGGCCGATGTAAAACGGCGGCCACCATACACTTCCTAGCCACGGCCTGATCTCCTCGGAGCTCTTCCACTTGTCCTCGGGAGGGGTATTTCACTTTTTGGTGAAGTGTGGAGGTCACGGCCTCCAGGGCATGGATCCACGGCCTTGCCATTATCGCAGTGTAAGGCGAATAAGCGTCGACCACAATAAAATTTACCTCCACTATCTCCGCCCCAGTCTGTACGGGCAGTCGGATCTGCCCTTTTGGCGTGACCATCCTTCCCTCGAAACTGAGAAGGGGGGAGTCATAAGCGGCCAAATCATCTGGCTTCAGGTTCAGCCCCTTGTATAGGTCGGGGTACATTATCTCTACTGCGCTTCCCGAATCCACCATCACCCTCTTCACGTCGAAGCCCCCGATCCTCAGCGTGACCACCAAGGCATCATCGTGGGGTTGAATAGTTCCTCTCTTATCTTCGTCCGAGAATCCCAGTATCAGAGAGCTTCCCTTTCTTGACCTTTTGGGTTCTCCTTGCCTGCCCTCGGAGGGGAACCGATCAACAACTAACACCCTGGGAATGGGTGGCCCCGTTCTTCCTGGTGCAGCAAGGATGACATGTATCGTCCCGGTGGGGGGTCCCAAGGATACGTCCTTTCGGGGCTCTTGTGTTGCTTGGCCGGGATGGCCACTCGACGGGTGCAGTAGGTGACGTAACTTTCCTTCTCGGACCAACTGATCTAGGTGATTCCATAGATTCCTGCAGTCCTCAGTAGTATGCCCATGGTCCTGATGATAGTGGCAGTACAGGTTCCGGTTACGCCTGGAAGAGTCTCCAGCCATCTTTCCTGGCCACCTGAAATAGGGCTCATTCCGTACTTTCTCCAACACCTGTTGCACTAGCTCCCTGAATACGGCATTCACTGCCTGCGGGCTGCTCTGCCCAGCCTGTCGCGAAAAATCTCTCCTCGGTTGACCAGGATTGTGCCGTTCCGACCTGAAATCATTTGCTTTAGGAGGGATAACTTTCTCCTTTCCCCTCCCCTGCAGCTGATCTTCCTCCACTCTTTTGTACTTGTCGATCCTGTCCCTCAACTGATCAACGTTGGCGACCGGTTTACCAGTGAGGGATTTCCTTAAGCCATGGTCGGTGGGGAGCCCGCTTTTAAATGTGCTGATTGCAACAGCATCATGGTTGTCATCCAGATCGTTATACACTTCCCAGTATCTATCCGAGTAGGCTTTCAGAGTCTCCCCCTCGTGCATGGATAAGGACAATAGCGAACTGAGGGGCCTGGGGACTCTGGTGTTGGTGATAAAGCGGGTACAGAAGTCCTAAGTAAGCTGCTTGTATGAGCTTACGGAATTCGTCTTCAGGCCATTGAACCACCTCATCGCCATTGATCCCAAGCTAGACGGGAAGATTTTACACATAAGGGCCTCATTCTTCGAGTAGATCGCCATCTTTTGGTTAAATTGACTCACATGCTCTACCGGGTCCGTTCGACAGCTATAGATGGCGAATGCCGGTTGATTGAATCGTCGAGGCATCTTAGCCCCTTCAATTCTATACGTGAAGGGGGACCTTGAGACCTGGTCCAACGCCTTCTTCATGGCATCGTTTCCCGAGCCCCTGCTGGATGTGCTCTCATACTTCCGCACATGGCGTGGTTCCTTTACGTAAGAAAAGGTTTCACTTGGGGGGGTCTTTGACCTCCGTCGGTAACTCACATCCTCCGCATTAGAGGACTCGTCTGAGTCTAAAGGAGATCGTTTCCGCTGGGTTCGTCGCAACTTTCTCTTCAAATCATCTATCTCTCTCTGCATGGCCTGGTGACTCTTTCGCCTCTGGGACGCGTGGCTTCCTATCTGAGTGTGACTCTGGCTTGTCCGGATAGTTTGCACACTTCCCTCACGATCTCCCCTGTGGCCTGGGTTGACGGGGTTGTTTTGCCTCTGGGACTCGACGGGTTGTGTCCGTTGGGAGTCAGCCTGGTGAGGATTCCCCTGGTGCGGACTTAATTCTGCCATGCTTGACCGTTGTGCTTGCTGATGCCCTAGTTCTTCCCACAGACGGCGCCAATTGTAGTTGCACGATTTTCCTGGCCCAAATTCTAGTGATCAGGCTTTGGCCCAAGACGCAACCCACAATGAATGTTCGTAGAGAATGGGTGAAAGAACTTGGCTTCAGTGAGCCTGCTCGGTCAGATGCATGGATAAAGTAATTGCAGAAGATAAAAGACACAAGAACGATTTCTCAGGTGTAACTGTATTCTTTTTTAGCCTTAATACAATTTTTCCGTCCCCTTCTATAAGGGACTCCACTACATTATATAGCTCTCTTCTTTTCATCTCAACCTTACACCTGTTGATCATCTAAGCATCTACTTGAGCGCCTGTCCCATCAGCCGCCCTCACCACTCACTTTGTGAGTTGCAGAGGCCAAGGTGGTACTGTTCAGGGGTCTTTTCCTCATTAATGCGGCCAAGAGGTTTGTTGGGGCGCAATTAATGGGGTGGTAGCTTTTCGGGAGATATTTTGGATTTTATTCATTTTATATGTCAGGAGGATGAACTGAATTGGTTGGGGATGGATCTTGGTCTGGGCTTCGTGATGTCCGAGGAGGAGTTACTCCTCGGAAAGGTTTCCTGGGCGTTATTGAGATTGAGTAATGCTTCATGCGTGGCCTCCCCTCGGAAAGGACGCTCCTCGGATGGGCCTGGATTTGGAGTGGCCCATTATTTTTGGGCCGGGCCCCACAGCGGGAATTATTAAAGAGTAGCCAATAGAATATATTAATCCGCAATGTTCTATGTAAAAATGTTCCTTAATTTTTTATTTATTTGAACTTTACATATAGCTTGCTGTACTTATTGGTTCAGAAACATGATGAATGAGGCTTGTAAGTGGGGCTACAAGTAACAAGTTTATAATCAAAAGTTCATTAAATGAGTTATTTAAACTGAGGCAGGAGCATATTGGTTTTATTAATGGCAACTAGCTAGTAATTAATATATATATATATATATATATATATATAATATGGATTTGTTTTCTCATAGAGAATAAGTAATATAGAGAGTTCATCAAAACAAAAGTAATATAGAGAATTTGTAAAAATAAAAATAAAAAATAAAAAGTGAAATAAAGGTTGCAGGTTGACAGAATAATATACTGAAAGGTAACATCTAGAAGGGACTTCTTCCAAGAAGAGTAATTGTGGGCCTAGAATAGCCCATAATACCATGAAAAAGGAGAAAAGCCCAAAATGGATCTGCTGCGAAACAACCTAAGCAAATTTGATAAAATAGAGCCTAAGACCCTTCCATTTTTATAACCCAATAGGGAAAAATGGGCCCGTAAAGGCCGAAACATTTTGTATAAAGGGATAAAAGCAAACCTGTCTTTCCACATTAGAGAGAACACGCACGAAAGATATTTGGTACATTGTGCTTTATCTTGATTAGGTGGCAAATTAATCTTTTTTCTTTATAAGATTCTTTTTCTCATGTGACGTTGCTACTTGCTTGGGAAAAGAGCAATTACATGGTATATAATGCCAAAAGGATATAGTTTTCTGGTTTGGTGGTGGGTTGTGCTTCTTGTTGATTAATTTACTTGTATAAAAAAGGTCCGTAATCAAGTCCACTTGTTGGTATATTTTTCTCTTTTTTTTTTTTAATTAACAATAGCCACTTGCATATTAATCAAGTTGCTTGCCACCAAATCATGAAAAGCACAACTTACATAACGGTGTGGACTACTTAAAGCACTCACATATATAAGTTCAACTGGGTATTGGTTTTTAGAAATATGGACTTGCTTTCTCGTTTTGTGTGTGCAGCCTGTGATATATTGAGAAACAAAAGAATCCTCCACCATCTGCGCATCAAGAACTGTTCCCAATCCAAAAGGAAAGCAATGGCTTCATCATCAAATGTGTACATAGGGAATGGACCCTACATAATTTTCCTTTAATAATGCATAGTGGAATTATAACAACCCCACTCAAATGTGTAAATATGTTATTTTCAAACAAGTTATGTCATGTATAGGAAACCCTAGGATCCCTATCTTTTGATTGTCTTCCTCTTTTGTTTGTTCTCACGTGATCATTTATTTTCAAACAAGTTGTTTGTTGTCCCTACACAATTTTCCTTCAATCATGCTTGGTGGAATTCACACAGTTTTCGTTCAATCATGCTTAGTGGAATTATAAGGGCCCCTACATAATTTCCCTTCAATCATGCTTAGTAGAATTATATGGACCCTTACATAATTTTTCTTTAATCATGCATATTGGAATTATAACAACCCCACCCAATTGTGTAAATATTTTATTTTCAAACAAGTTGTGTTATGTATAGGAAACCCTAAAATCCCTATCTTTTGATTGTCTTCTTCCTTTGTTTGTTCTCACGTGGTCATTTATTGTCAAACAAGTTGTTTGTTGTCCCTACATTTTTTTTTTTTTTTAAGAAAAAAGTTGAAATCAATTTGGATAGCTGAATAGTCAAATATTTGTATCTAATGAATAATAATGTTTGTACATGATCCGTATTTAATTATTTTATATAAAAAATTTTAAAAAGTATAAAGAAAAAAATTATTTAAAAGGAAAAAGAGTATGATATAACTGATGAGATGGCTTAATAGGAGCATAGTAACATTAAATGCTACGTCTCAGCTTTTAGATATATATAAATATAGATTAGTCGTTAACTTATGCAATGCATGGAAATAACTATTAAATGAGTTTCAAGAAAAAAAGAAAAAAAAAAGATATTATTTTTTAGTTTGAATAGTAAGCAAAAATGCATAAATTTTTTTTTAAAAAAAAAAACAATATTGAAAAAAAATGGCACAAAGTTTTATTAGTTAGGTAAAAGAAAACAATGTTATTTTATTTATTAGTAGTTTTTTGTGAGAAAGAATAAGGAATAGAATATTGTGTATCTAGTTTAGTTTGTGTAATATATAGGTATATATAAAATAGTTTAGATATATATATATATATATATATATAGATTAGTCGTTAACTTGTGCAATGCATGGAAATAACTATTGAATGAGTTTAAAAAAAAAAGACATTATTTTTTAGTTTGAGTAGTAAGTAAAAATGCATAAAATTAAAAATAAAAATATATATATTGAAAAAAATGGCACAAAGTTTTATTAGTTAGGCAAAAGAAAACAATTTTATTTTATGTCAAAAGATGCCTTTTGAAATGTCATAACTCTTCAAATTTTTTTTTTTTTTTTGGTAATCAAAAATGGGGGCCTTTATGGTTATATTACACCCCCGGGCAGGGAGCCGGTGGCCGCTCAATTAGTCGAGCCATCCGTGTGAGAGTCACCTCACTTTGTGAGTACACCCCTCACCAAGTATACCCACCAACGGACTCCTGCGGGCAGCGGGACTCGAACCTAGGTGTGGTGCACGAAATACCCGAGCCTTACCCACTCAGCCAAGCCCCTGTTGGCATAACTCTTCAAATTTAATATATCAAAAAGTGTTTATTGAAAAATCATCACCCTTCATATTGAATATATCAATGGTACCTATTAATCAAAAATATTCCTCTTTAATAAAAATAAAACTATTGAATGAAAATGTGTTTATTGACTTACAAGTTAACTATTAATCGAAAATGAATATTGAAAAGACGCAACTTTTCAATATTGACAAGATACAACTATGGGGAAGACCTTTTGTCAAGTTGTGGATTTTTGTTGCATACTTTTGCAGTCTGGTCACATCATCCGGTCTATTTTTAAATTATTTCACATTTGTCCAAAGGAGTAGGGCCACATTTTTTTGTACTGCAGTTGCAGAGATAATCAGTCAGCAGTAATAATAACAATTCATCCGGGTCCTTAAGAAGCTTGAGAGTGAGTTTTCTTGGTCACTCATTTTCACCCATTGACAGCTATCAAGCATAGTTCATTTGCCTTTTGACTCTACTTTTCTAACTCAATTATTTAGAGCTCCACTATAAAGACACCAATAGTACAGCCAATCTGTATTTTCTAGTGATAAGTAGTTTCAACCTCTATTAATTTATAAAATCCATAGTTGTTTGTTATCATATATTGGTGATGAATTTGATTATCAAAAATATAGTAGGTGATGAATTTTGGTAATAAATTTATTTAGAATCTTAATAAGATGAACTTATTTTTAAGATTTGTGATTTCTGGTTTAGTTCCCCCAAATATATTTGTATATTTGTATATTATTATAACGGTGTACATTGTATGTGAAGCAATCTCTAAAGTATGTAAACTGGTTGGGTTAGTGGCAAATTTAGACAGGACCTGTCAGCTTTGTTCATGATAAATTGATGTCCTTCAATTTTAATTTGTCATTCATGAGAAGCCACATTCATCTAACTAGTTAATCATGATTTTCATCTTTTAATACCACGAAACAACCTGAACACTTGTTTTTTAAGTATCATTTTACACATGAACAAGAAACTAAGCAATTGCCTTTATGTGTATTCGTACGTATATATTATTCTTTCCAAATTTCTTTTTGAATGTAAATGACTGGATATCACGTTCATCGCTATCCAAGCAGATGCTTGTGTTTGTGGCAAAATTGATTTGTATGAGGATGCTTTTGTTAAATTTCACTTTTCTTATCGTTAATATCCTAAGATAGTATTGCAGCTGAAAGAAGTGTTGGTATTAATAATCTTCAGTAAGTGTTGGAATATTTTCATAAAATTATTATATATGTACTTTTAAATGGTCTTTTAAAGGAAATAATATAATCATTCACGTACAGTTAATAGCCACATTAACTTACCTTATTAGCTGTTGAAAAACCCATAATGCATAGTTTATGCCAAATAGTAATTGTCACCAATATTAGCTACATAATTATTAGTTTATTGTTGATAACTGATATATTACAATAAATTTCCGTAACCATTTACTTTTGAATCTGATTCTCAAAAAAAAAAAAAAAAAAATCTGATTAGTCAAAAAGAAAGTTAATTCTTTTTTCTTTTTTCTTTTTTTTATAGGAAAAGGAAAGTTAATTCTAATATCTATTGAATTAAATTTGATTTTTTTTTTTTTTTGGAGAAACAAGCACACACATAATAGAGAGAGAAAGGGGTTCTAATATAAAGACACACCACAACTCCACTCAAAAGCCATGATAACTTTTAAGGAAGGGTGAGACAAATTATACTACACACAATACACTCTTTTAAGTAATGTGGAACAATTAAATGAATTAGATTTGATTTTAATATGGAAGGTTTTACTAGTCTATAATAGGCCAACATGTACGGCCAAAAAGGACGGGGATGGTAAGAGGAAATAGGGTCGGTTTTATCTTCTCACCATTACATGTATCAACAAATATTTGCATTATATTATCCTCTTCTTTTATCCGAAAAATATATATTCCCACTATATTATGTTTTAGGTAAAGAAAGTATTATAGACAGTTTCTTTTTTTTTGAGACCAAACTGAATACTTTCATTCATAAACAAATAGGATTATACACTGAAGTAAACAGAGCACAGGCTATAGAGAAACAGAGCATAACCAAAAACAAAGAAAAAGCAACAACATAGACCACGGTACACAGGCAAACATTACACCATTCCTTCAGCTCTTGCCATTTCTTCAATCCAGACCGGTAAATTTGAAAACCAGACCTGTTCCTCAGCAGAAAGTTTTGCAAGCTGTGCAAGCTCGTGGGCTATTTTGTTGCCCTCCCTACTAATATGTCTGATTCTTGCCTCCTGGAAGCTTGGAAGAAATTGCAGACAGCTTTTCACAATGTGGCCAATCACACTTCTTACTTCCTTACCCTCAATAGCTTGAATTGTCTGCAATGAGTCCCCTTCAAAAATGGTTCTTTCCAAACCCATGTTTTTGGCTAAGATCATTCCTTGTTCCATAGCTATTGCTTCTGTTTCCTCCACAGCTATTCGACCCGATAGAGGAAGGCTTTTTGCTGCTACCACCTTTCTTTCCCAATCTCTAATTACAACACCCACTCCAGAATGGCCATCAACAGAGGGAACAGCCCCGTCTACATTTATTTTGAAGAAACCCACAGGAGCAGGAGTCCATTCTTTCTCACTTCTCTGAGGACTATTTAACTCCCAGCCCTTTATTCCTTTGAACTCCTTTATCATTTGGATTGCTGTCTCCCAAATGTGATCCTCAGACACACCATATCCTTCATGAACAATTTGGTTTCTATTATACCAAATCATCCAAGCAACACCAAAAAAGATCTCCAAATCCCTCTGTGTTCCCTTTTCTAGCAAACATAAGGCCAAGTCCACAATCTCCATGTTGGCATCATTCAAACAGATTGGGCATTCTTCCCATTTGCTCCACACTCTTTTAGCAGCTCCACAGTAGATGATTGCATGCTCAGTTGACTCAGGTTCCCCACAACAAACAGGGCAGGTAGGATCCACTTGAATTCCTCTATTACTCATATTTAACATAGATGGGATGGCCTTCATGCAAAGTCTCCAAGTAAAAACTCTCATTTTGGCCGGAATGTTTAAGTGCCACATCTTTTTCCAAAGTGGGCCACATACATCTCCCACTGAGGATTCACCTCTTCCATGCTTTTCTACAACTTCCTTAGCCAAAAAATAATCACTTTTCACCGTGAAAATTCCTTTTTTATTTCCCACCCATATTAGTTGATCCTCCTGTGGGCAGTGAGGGATTGGGATGCTTAGGATTTTCTCCACTTCAAAACCAAGAAAGACTCTATCAAGAATGTCTTTTCTCCATCTTCTAGTATCTTGATCAATCAAGGCCGATACCATGGGGAAATCTCCAAAATCTTTCCTTGGGGAAATGACTTTATAAGTCGTTGGGGTTGGTAACCACCTATCATCCCATATATGGATTGTCTTCCCATTTCCTACTCTCCATCTTGTTCCTTTTTGCAGAATCTCTATGCTCTTATGAATGCTTCTCCAAGCATAAGATGGGTTGTTGCCTATGCTTGCATTTAAAACATCCCCATTGGGAAAATACCTTGCTTTATACATGCGCGCCATAAGCGATGTGGGATTTTCCAACATCCTCCATCCCTGCTTTGCCAACATAGCCAAATTGAATGCATAAAGATCCCGGAACCCCATTCCCCCTTCTGACTTTGAATTACACATTCTTGACCAGCTAACCCACGCCATTTTTGATTCTTGATTCTTCTGCCCCCACCAAAAGTTCCTCATCATCCCCTCAATGTCTTCACAAAGCCCTTTGGGAAGTAAAAAACACCCCATTGTGTACGTGGGGACAGCCTGAGCAACCGCTTTAATAAGGATTTCTCTTCCTCCAATCGATAACAATTTCTCCTTCCAACCGGTCATCTTTTTCCCCACTCTCTCCCTGACTTCATTGAATATTTGTTTCTTTGATCTCCCAATCATCGAAGGTAGGCCCAAGTATTTCCCTGGCTGTACATTCTGCATTGAACCCAGCACATTCTTCACCCTTTCTCTTGTTTCTTCCTTAGTATTTTTACTAAAAAAGACCGATGACTTTTCTGTATTTACTTTTTGGCCTGCTGCTTCCTCGTATTTATGCAGAATTGTGCATAGCTCTCTGCTTTCTTGCTCTGATGCCTTGCAATAGACCACACTATCATCGGCAAATAAGAGATGGGTAATTTTTGGGCTGCCCCTACATATAGAGATGCCTGAAATCTGCCTTCTCTTTTCTGCCTCCACAATCAAAGCCGTTAGTCCTTCTGTACATAACAGAAACATGTAGGGAGATAAGGGATCACCCTGGCGTAGTCCCCTTGTAGGGGTAATACAGCCATGGGCCTCACCATTTATGAGAATAGAATAGGAAACAGAGTTTATACAGCTCATAATCAAATTAATCCATTTATTATCAAAGCCCATTTTTGACATAATTTTTTCAAGAAAGCACCATTCCACTCTGTCATAGGCTTTACTCATATCTAATTTAATAGCCATATACCCCTCTTTCCCATCCTTTCTTTTCTTTAGATAATGCATGATTTCAAAAGCAACCAAGACATTGTCAGTAATGAGTCTACCAGGGACAAAAGCACTTTGGCTTTCGGAGATGATTGAGGGGAGAAATGGTTTCAGCCTATTTGCAAGAATCTTTGACACAATTTTATATGAAACATTACAAAGGCTTATCGGTCGGAATTCACTTATCTTTGTAGGATTATTTATTTTAGGAATAAGAGCTATATTTGTCTTGTTAAGCTCAGCTATAGGGGCATTGAAATTAAGAATATTAAGAATAGTTTTTATCACATCATCCCCAATTATATCCCAATACTTTTGATAAAAGATAGCAGACATACCGTCCGGGCCCGGTGCTTTTGTTGGGTGCATTTGTCGGATAGCTTGAAGAACCTCCTCCTTCTGGAATTCTTTAGTTAAGTCTTCATTCATCTCCCTGGTCACTCTTCTCGGTAACAAATCTGCTACTTCCATTGCTCTGGTTGGGAATGAAGTAGAGTACAGCTCTTTGAAGTAACTCACAGCAATATTTGCGATGTCTGTTTTCTCTTCGCACCAATTCCCTTCTCCATTCAGCAAGCCCCTGATTTCATTCTTCTTCCTTCTCTGAGATGCTTTGTAGTGGAAATATTTTGTGTTTCTATCACCAAGGGTCAGCCATTGGATTCTGGATCTTTGATTCCACTTGACTTCTTCATCATCTAACATTTCATTTATTTCCTTCCTTATTGCATTAATTTCTTCTCCCCTACTTCCATCCCTGTCAGTCTGGATTAGATCTTGCAATTTCTTTCTCTTCTCTTTTATCATTCTAGCATCATGCCTAAGGTCTGAATTGTTCCATCTTGTTAAGCCCTCAGCACACACTCTCAGACCCTCAGCAAAATCACTTGCTGTTTGAAAACCTGAATGAAACTTCCAGGCATCTTGGATTATCTCCTTGCATTTATCGTGTCTAACCCATGCTGCCTCAAATTGGAATCTTCTCTTTCCCCTTCCTTGGATATTTCTTTGGTTAGTTAAAACCAGAGCACAGTGATCTGAGGTTGAATCCACTACATGGAGGACCCTAGTATCTTTGTAATGATCTTTCCAATCTGTTGTAGCTAGCACCCTATCAAGTCTTAGTCGAATTCTTTCCCCAGCTGACCTTTGGTTACACCAAGTGAACTCTGGGCCCTCATATCCAAGGTCCATAAAACCACAAGCATTTACTGCTCTTCTAAAACCCTTCATCTGTTGTTGGGGTCTCTCTGGACCTCCCCATTTCTCAAAATTTGATAAAATTTCGTTAAAATCCCCCAAACAAACCCATGGTATCTGAAATTGAGCATTTAGAAAATGTAGTAACTCCCAAGACTCCTTCCTTCGATTTGTATCCGGATTTCCATAGAACCCTGTGATTCTCCATTTGAAACCAGATGTAGGATCAGTCACTACTGCATCTATATGATACCTAGTATAACTTTTTAGCTCCACAGATAGTTCCCTATCCCATAACATGGCTATTCCACCACTTCTTCCTTTGCTAGGAACAATTACTCCATTTAATAAGCCAGTCTTCACCATTATTCTCCTCATCCTCCTTGTTCCAGCTTTTGTCTCCATCAAGAATACCAACTTGGGGCACCATCGTTGCACCATATCGTGCAACGCTCGAACTGACCGGGGGTTCCCCAGCCCCCGACAGTTCCAGCTTAAGGTATTCATGGCTCCCGGCGGTGCTGCTCTGCAGACACCGCCAATAGCTCAAATGGGATTGTGTTACTACCACACAACTTTTTCTGCCTTCCTCCATCAACCATTTCCTCATCTGCCCAGGGAGTTCTCTTTACTCCTATTATATTACTAGCTGCATCCCTTCCCAATTCAACTTCTTTGTTCTGACCACGGGCCAGCTTCTTCAGTTTGCCCTTTTTTTTCTGTGTTTTATTTTCCACATCACTATTTTCCTTTTCTAGACTAAGCCCAATATCCATTTTAACTAGGCTATTAACTTCCTGAAACTCTATATTTTTTCCTTCTACCCGTCCCATGTGGGTTATCCCACTTACCCCATTTTCACATCCTACTGTTGACATAAAGGTTTGGGCCGGCCCCATATTTTGGTTATTTTCTTTACCCTCTTCATCGTGGATATATTCCTTTTTTTTCCTTGCTTCTATCTCATCATATCTACTATTTTGAATTTGAAATTGAAATTGACATACCTCTTGCGTGGCGTGCTCACCTTCCTCTGACGTCATTGAAACAGTACTTCCTCTTTTTGCATTTCCAAGGTTATCCCTGGATTGTGCACCGCCACGGGAATAGGAGTAGCCCCCGTCTTCCGCCCCAAACTGCATCCTTTCTTGCATTTGCCGTGTCATCAGCTTGCTGGTTTAGAGGACTCCTTCTTTGTTCTTCTTTTGCCGATTTTGCTTTTCCTCCACCTTGAGCCCTTAACCATTCACCATATTGCAGAGCTTGATTTTGTTGGCCACTTTTCTTGCAATGTCGCTCATCATGTCCCATTACTCCACATCTGAAGCAGAAAACCGGCAGCCTTTCATACCGAAATTGGATGCAAAAACTTTCCCCCTCTGGACTAGCAACCTTTCCACATCTTCTTAGGGGTTTTTCCAGCGGAATATTCACCTTCACTCTCATGAACTTGGCTTGCTCTGACATCCATGATCTTGTATCTACTGTCATAAAAATCCCCAAATTACTGCCTATCTCCTTTCCTATCTTCTCTGTCATCATATCAAAAGGCAAACCCCAAATTTGTACCCAAAAAGGAGAGTGGGTAAAAGAAATATTACTTGCCGTCATTCCCCTCTCCCATCTTTTGAGCAATAGAAGGTTATTTTCAAAGTTCCATGGCCCGTTTGTTTCAACCCACCTTAGCTGATATTCATTGGCAAACTTGAATTGAAGGATATCACTTCCGACTTCCACAATCTTTAAATCCTGGCCAATCTTCCAAGCAGTCCTTAGAGTATTCTTCAGAGCACGAAGGTTTTGCTTTCTGTCCGTCAACAGCTTCCCCATCAAACTCTGAGAACACTCCTCTATTACCTGTGCTCTGCCTTCTTCCGAAACTGAGATCTGCAACTCTTCTTCTTCCGTTAGCTGCATGTTCTTCAAAACATCTATCAGCTCTTTCTCCATGATTCTGATCCTTGCCGTGAAATTTGGAGCCTTTTAAAGAATTTAGGCCACCTAATCAGAACTAAAAGTTCCGAAATAGGGCCTTAGAGATCGTTCCTATCAAGGAAAGGGAAAGAACACTCGAGAACAGTAAAAGAAAGCACTCGAGAGAGGAAGCACTCCAACGTGGGAGAGAGAAAAGTATTATAGACAGTTTCTTATCCTACAAGTTGATATAGGACATAATTTTCAAATTCATTTCAGTAATTTATTATATTTGTTTTTTTTTTAATGTAATTTTCATTATTTTAGGTTTAGGACATTTATTTCCTTATTTTTAGGTGCTTTTAATATGATTTTTAGATCAAATTTGGTTCCTATTATGGTTAGATATTAATTAGGAGTTATTTTAGAATATATTTTCTTATTTGTCAAGTTTTATGGAGCCCCTTAAATAGGGCCATAAGATTTTTTAACAATTATTCAATCAATAAAATTTATACTTTTGTCTCTCTATTTTCTGGTGGATCCTAGACCCTTTCTCCTTGTGGATTCAAGGACCCTTGTAGATTAAAGGAACCCTCATGGATTCGAAGTTATTTTTAAAAGAAAACGTGTTTTGTTTCTTATTTTATAGAAATAGACGTATTTTGTTTCTTAACGCTTCCGTATTCAACATCACAAGCGATGTAGGCTTGTAATGATAATCAGCAAGTTTGCTAGACTGTTGTATCTTGGGGGCAAGCATGCATAATTGCTAGTCTACTATACCAAAATTTTTGTTGACAGCATGTATCATCTCAAGAGAGCGACCTAGTCCATGCCTCAACTTCCCATCTAAAAACTCTTGGAATTAACACATACTAATTTGAATATAATGTTACGAGATATGTTGAAGTCCCAGTAAGGTAATCTCCCAACTCTGCTCTCTGATTTTAAGGTGAACTCTAATTCTCGTGAAATATTATTATTTAAATGATAGTTTGAGGATTATATAAATTTAATTTACTCATTAGTCATCGTTCTTAGGCAATAAGGGTCATTACTAAAAGCAAAACATCCCGCAGACCTGCACTATAAGAACATTGGCCTATCACCATCAGTGAGTGGCTACAATACGATAACAGGTAACATCCCCAGCGTGGACCCTACTCCCTAGCAGTTAGAAATCACACATCTATTTGTGCAGTTGATCAGTGATATATATATAGAGGAAGGCCCCGAGTTCTTTTAATTGTCTTCTTCCCTTGTTTCACATGCACATGATTTTTTCGAGGGCAAAGATTTTCCAAAAAATTTGACCCTACAGAATACCTATTAGATAGGGATCAGTCAGCTTAATTGGTTTGTGAGAAATTGATACCCTTCAAGTTTTAATTTGTCATTCATGAGAAATCACACTCATCTAATGTAACTAGTTAACCATATTGAGTGGCCAAGTTGAATTATTCTTTGGAAGGAATATTCAAACTCTAAAACTCTTACTTGATATACTAAAAAGCATAAATTGACTTATAAATTATTGACAAATAAATTAAATTTAGAGTTGATCATATAAGACCACTTTAAGAGAAGAGTTCTTAAATGACCATAATAAAATGTTACGGCATTTTTATAGCAAGTGAAGTGTCAATCTACCATAGATCAACATAAAATAAAATAAGGTTATATTGAGATACACCACAACTCAAAACAAAAAATGTTTTGAAATTATAATGAGATTTTGTTGTAGTACTAGATTTCCTCATTGGTTAGTTAAGTGGCAAGGAACCAAAAATAAAATAAAAAATGACATAGAGCTTTCAATTAATTAAAGCCAACGTGTGCATTTCAATTAGCTCAATTGGTAAAGTCTCTGATAATTAAATAAGAAATCTGAAGTTCAATCCCCCCTTACTCCAAAAATCAGTTGGTGTTTTCGTTTGATGATAAAGAGCTATCATCAGGAGTGGACGCTATAAATTGAAACTCTCTAAAAAAATAATAATCTATATATATAATGAAGTTAAGAAAAACTTAAATTAAATTTCAAATTAGAGTTCCAATTTTGTGCTATATGTCCTAAATTATTTATTCTTAAATATTTTATTTCTTAATTTAGAATCAAATGTAGAAACCACATCATAAATATTAATTCAAGTGAGTTATTAAGTACAAAAACCAAAGAGTCTAGAATAAATGAATCGTAAAAAAAAAAAAAAAAAAAAGAGTACTTCACAATATTTAAAAAAAAAAAAAAGACAATTTACATTTTATACCTAATAATTTTCTTACAAAATTTTTCAAAGAGTTAAAAAAATATGAAAATGACTATCAATTGTATTTAAATTATATATATAAGAATTATATTATGCCTCCACCACATAATAATTTATACTTGTAAAGTGACCATTGCACTAATAATATACGAACCTTGGCGTTATTGATACCAAGAGGAACTTTATGCCTAAAGAAAAGTTTGGCTAAAATATAAATTTAGTCTCTAAATTTTACCAAAAAATTGTTTCTTTGCTAAATTTTAAAAAATTCTTTTTTTATCCTTAAACTATTAAAAATGTTTCACTTTTTGTTCTTAAATTTTTATTAAAAAAATTAAAATTTTTAATTTCTAAAATATTGAAAAATTTTATTTTTCCTAGTTTTACTTCTAAACTATTGATTTTTTTTTTTTCCTTTTTTTTACAAATTTTAGAGCACTTGCAATAGTGGAGCTAAATAGTTATATAGCTATTTTAACTCCACCAAAATACAAAAAACTACCATCCAGTAGTGGAGCTATAGCTATTTTTTTTAGCTTCATTGCTACAGTGCACATCTATAGATAGACGTGCACCGTAGCTAAGAGCAAAAAAAAAAAAAAAAAACTAAATTTCTCTCTCCTCTTTTATTTAAAAAATATTTTCTCTTTCTTTCTTTTTCTCTCTCTGGCTTCTCTTCTTTCTTCCTTTTTCCTTCTCATGTTTTTTTCTCACCCTTATCTACTCTCTGCTTCGCTGATCTGTTTTGGGTTCATTTTCATCACCATCCCACGCCGTTGACCCACCTCACCTAGTCCTTGATCTCACTACCGATCCAAGCTCCATTGTTGACCTAAGCTTCATTGTCAATCCAAGCTCCACTAGCATCGCTTTCATCAAACTCAAGAGCGTCGCGAATTTCGTGGTTGTGGCTGGATTTCATGGGTTTCTCTGGGTTTCGTGATGGCGATTTGGCTGAGTTTCGTGGGTTAGTGGTGGTGTGGCTGTGTTGGTGATGATTTGTGTGGTGGTTTTTGGCTAATTTGTATTTTTGGCAGTGATCGTGGGTGGTTGTTCTTGGCTTGCTAGTTGTTATTGGGTGGTTGTGGGTGGTTGTTCTTGATTGGCCGTGGTGGTGCATCGATATGTAGTGTTTTTATTGTAGTGAGATTTCATTATTTTATTATGATAAATATATTATTTTATTATGTTAAAAGTTAAAATAAATGCTCTTAACAAAAAAAGACTTTATAAATATTAAAATAAACTTTTTAATAAAGTTTTTTAGACTTTAGTCGGTACTTTTGCTCTTTGACTGTAGTTTTTTTCGCTCAATTAGTTTGACCCTCTCTACAGACTTTAGTACTGCTAGCTGTCTAGCAGTACTTTTGAGCCTCTCTACAGACTTTAGTTTGCTTTTTGACTCTAGTTTTTTCACTCAATTACTTTGAATCCCTCTACAGACTTTAGTAGTACTAGCAGACTAGCACTACTTTTAATAAAGGAATCCAAAGCTGTGCTATTAATGCAATTCATCAAATTTTTTTCTTTTTCTAGATAGACACCAATTTTCAGCCAACTAAAGGGTGCTAGGTGGGTGTTTTTAAATAATAATTTTTAGTTTTTAAATAATATTTTATATATTTTTTCATCTAAATGTATTTACATAAAAATTTATAAATAATAATTTTCAATTTTTAAACACACATATTATGGGGACCCTAAATCCAAAGATGTCCTAACAATTTAACTCCTCAATTTTTTTTTTTTTTTTTTGGATAAACAACCATTTTTATTAACAGAAGTGCCCGAAAACAGGAGTAAAGAAATCAAAATTCTAACATGCTAATAGTTAATACATCACAAAAGCGAAAGTTCTTCTAAGTGAATTGACACCTCTTATACACAAAGTAGGGAAAAAAAGTTTGAATTACAAAATTTGTAGCATATTATAATTATTTCTTAAAAAATATATCACAAAAAAATAGAAGGGATAGAGCCAATAATGGAACTCAGCTTAGGACATTCACTAAGCGATATGGAGCTCAACTTTTGTTAGGCCTTCAGACAATATCTACACAATTAAGACGTGGTCTTTACAAATAGTATCAAAGTCATACCCCAACCAGAAATCTGGGTCCCACACATCAGGACTTGTATACCCATAAGGAAGGTGTATTATGAATGATCAAAGGGAGAAGCAATTCTGTCCCACATCCCTTAGAAAAGCACATCGGGATGTGCTAAGAAGTGATTTCCTTTTTAATTTGTAGAGGTCTTTTCTCTATTCTATGGTGCAGCTTGAAATTTTGAAACTTTGATTTTCATTTTTTAGTGTTTTTTTTAGCATTTCTCTCTCAATTTCAAATTTCTATCAAGCTGAGCAATTGAATAATTGAATATCTAGTAAGTGAATATCAAAATATCAAATATCCTAACCGTTGAAGCAATTGAATATCTAGTAAAAAAATAATTTTAATGCAGATTTAAAATATCAATAAGAGCAAGACTTTACTGAAGATTCACTTACATTTCACTTGTACTAACAAGAAAAGATTTACAAATTTTAGAATTTGAAAGGGATTACGAATTGGAAGAACAAAAAGGACTACGAATAGGAAATTCATTTGGTCACATTTGCTTTCTTGGTGAATCACGTGTTTACAACTGTTTTTGTCTTCTTGTGTCAGCAGAATCATGTTTGCCAAATTTACCTTGGTGAAATGTATTCACTTTTTGTCAACTGTGGACTTCTGTACCACCGGGCGCGCTGGTTAGATGGTATGGGTCTATCCAGGCTTAAGCAAGGTCTCGGGTTCGAGTCCTTGTGTATGCAGTTGCGTTAAAACTCGGTAGGGAGAGCTTTGCCGCCCGAAAGGGTCCTGCCCGGCTCGAATCCGGATTAGTCGATGAACCCCGTCAGGGGCATCGGATTACCGGGTGGTTAATACCAAAAAAAAAAAACTGTGGACTTCTGTCACATATTTTTGAATTTTGGTCATTGGTTTGTTAGGTGAGTCCGTGGGTGGCGAGGAACCAAAGATAAAAATAAAAATAAAAAATTGCATGGAGCTTTCAATCGATTGAAGCCAACGTGCAACTCGATGGCTTGGAATTTGGGAGCAGCCAACCACGACAAATTTCCACCACATAATGGTCTTCAATTATTGTGAATAAAATTTTTACCTTAACATTAAAAAAAAAACATAAAATATGATACTTTTTACTGAGAAAAGATTTTCCAAATCCAAACCATCATTTGTGCTTTCGTTTTTTTACTCTACTTTTTGCATGACTGATTATTACGAGGCCCTCTTTAGATTACTCAGACTTTAGTAGCACAGCCAATCTGCATTTTCTAGTATGTATGTGGTTTCTCCTTTCATCAATAAGTTAGATGGTTTTAAATTCCATCAAAAAAAAAGTTAGATGGTTTTAAAAACTTAAATGATTAAAATATTGAAAAAAAGTCTGATATTTATTTTTTTACAGTTAAAACACTGGGTTTTATGGTTTTTATAGAACTAGTTGAAGGTCCAGTTCCTGTTTCCTCTTTGACAGTCTGCTACTGATTTTGGTCATGCCTTTCATTAAAAAATCTATAATTGTTTGTTATTTCAGGTGATGAATTTGGGTAATTATTTTAATTGGAATCTTAATAAGAAGTTCTTATTTACAAGATTTGTGATTTATTCTCTGTAAATAATTTTTATATAATATATATTAAAAAAAAAAACTCAGACCCACGAGATTATAAACACCAAGACTACTACAGTTTAATTCCCCTAAATTTGATAGCTAAAATTGTGAATATGCAAAATCTTTTTATGAAGAACATGGTTTGTATATTTTATATTACCCTTTGCTCATAATAAGTAATATATAACGGTATATCTAATATGTTAAAGTGATTTCAAAAGTACGAAAATTTCTTGGGTTAGAAGAAAAATTCTGTATAAGCAGATATGATTTATAAGATAATATTTCCGACTTGTTAATAATTATAAATCTTTCTCCAGGTAACTGTGCGTAATACTCGCTTAATATATATCATAATATCAATAAGTTCACTTTGAGAGGCAGTTGTTAATTCAAGTCTCATGTTTGTCAGTCTTTTATCCGGACCTGTAACCAAATCATCATATAGCTTAAATTAAATGACTAGTGCAACTAAAATTGAAGTGTTGTTTGTTGGTCCGGCTTCATTCCCTGTTCTTGTGTGGACCTGCTGCTTTCTCTATGTTCATGAAAATTAATGCCCTTCAACTTTGTACAATTGTGTCTGTTTCTGTTGCCTAGAAGCATGTTGCACGTTTTCGTAGGGAAACACTTTTCTAGAAGAGAAGGCACATTAGCCATGCCAATGACAGCTATCAAGCATAGTACATTGCGTTTTGACTCTACTTTTCTAACTCGATTATTTAAAGCTCCGCTAGAATAAAGGCATTAGTAGCACAGCCAACCCCTATTAATTTATAAAATGATTAAAATCTATATTTGTTTGTTATCGTTTATTGGTGATGAATTTGATTATAAAAAATATAGTAGGTGATGAATTTTGGTAATAAATTTATGGGATGGTGCCCGTTAACACTAATTTTTTTGGACATCTTTTTTTACTTTTTACAGCTTTTGATTTTTTTTGATAATTTTTTAGTAATTTTTTTATCATTTTTGGCAATCTTTTTAATAACTTTTTGTCTTTTTTATTAACACAACCTATTATGTGAAATCTTAACAAACACCTTATTAAGATTTTCCTAAATTTATTTAGAATCTTAATAAGATATACTTATTTTTTCCCCAAATATATTTGTATATTTGTATATTACATTACTGCCTTTGCTCATATTATAACGACGTACAGTACATGTGAAGTAGTCTCTAAAGTATGTAACTTGTTTGGGTTAGTGGCAAATTTAGACAGGGACCTGTCAGCTTTGTTCTTGAGAAATTGATGTCCTTCAATTTTAATTTGTCATTCATGAGAAGCCACACTCATCTAA
Organism: Quercus lobata; assembly: GCF_001633185.2. Classification (NCBI taxonomy): domain Eukaryota; kingdom Viridiplantae; phylum Streptophyta; class Magnoliopsida; order Fagales; family Fagaceae; genus Quercus; species Quercus lobata. The sequence goes on from NC_044908.1 coordinate 87,504,588, forward strand.
TTAGTTAATCATGATTTTCATCTTTTAAATACCACGAAACAACCTGCACACTTGTTTTTTAAATACCATTTTACACATGAACAAGAAACTAAGCAATTGCCTTTATGTGTACTCGTTAGTGTAAATTATTCTTTTCCAATTTCTATTTGAATGTGAATGACAGGATATCACATTCATTGCTATCCAAACAGATGCTTGTGTTTGTAGCAAAATTGATTTGTTTAAGCAGTATGATTTTAAATTTCACTTTTCTCATCATTAATATCCTAAGATAGTATTGTAGCTGAAAGAAGTGTTGGTATTAATAATCTTCATTAAGTGTTGGAATATTTTCATAAAATTATTATATATGTACTTTTAAATTATCTTTTAAAGGCATGAATACAATCGTTTACAGTTAATAGCCACATTAAAAGTAGTTGGCTATTCTAAAAAAAAAAAAAGTAGTTGGATGGAAATTGGTGTTTATCTAAAAAGCTTTGGATTCCTTTATTAGAGGTAGTGCTAGACTGCTAGTACTACTAAAGTCTGTAGAGAGGCTCAAAGTAATATAGTGAAAAAACTAGAGGAAAAAAGCAAAAGTACCGACTAAAGTAAAGTCCGTAGGAGAAGTTATATCATGATTCAAGTGCATGTTATTTGTGGGATTCATCGCTTTGTGAGAGAGAAATAACATAAGCCGGAAACGCGATAGAGACTCAAAAAGTAGTGCTAGACTGCTAGCAGTACTAAAGTCCGTAGAGGCTCAAAAGTAGTGTCAAAGTAATTGAATGAAAAAAACTACGGTCAAAAAGCAAAAGTACCGACTAAAGAACAGGCTGAACAGCACTCTCAAGTCCTACGCTAATAGTACACGGTTGATGAACCTTGCCGTTATCTGATACCAAGAGGAACTTTCCGCCTAAAGAAAAGTTTGGCTAAAATATAAATTTGGTTTCTAAATTTTATCAAAAAAATATTCTTTGCTAAATTTTTTTAAAAAAATTTATTTTTAAATTATTAAGAATGTTTCACTTTTTTGTTAATAAATTTTTATTAAAAAAATAAAAAAATTTCTAAAATATTTAAAAAAATTTATTTTTCCTAGTTTTACTTCTAAACTATTGATTTTTTTTTTTTTTTGACAAAATTTAGCAGTAAAAAGACTTTATAAAAATTTAAAAAAAAAAGATTAAAAAATAAAGTTTAGAGACTTTAGTCGATACTTTTGCTTTTTATTGTAGTTTTTTTCACTCAATTACTTTGACCCTCTCTACAGACTATAGTACTGCTAGCAGTCTAGAACTACTTTGAACCTCTCTACAGACTTTAGTCGGTGCTTTTGCTTTTTCATCTACAGACTTTAGTAGTACTAGCAGTCTAGCACTACTTTTAAGAAAGGAATCCAAAGCTGTCCTAATAATGCAACTCACCTATTTTTTTCTTTTTTTAGATAAACACCAATTTTCAGCGAACCACTTTTAATAACGGAATCCAAAGATGTCCTAACAATGGAACTCATCAAATTTTTTTTTTTTTTTTGATAAACAACAATTTTTATTAACAGAAAAGCCCGAAAACAGCAGTTAAGAAATCAAGGCGGTAGATTGCCTAAATAATATATTTTTAATTTTTAAATAACATTATATATATTATTTTTATACATTTTTTCAGTTATATGTAGCTTTGAACTCCTCTATTAAATGGGTTCCAAAATTTTAACATCTCAATGGTTAATAAATTACAAAAGTGAAAGTTTTTATAGTTGAATTAGCACCTCCTATATATAAAGTGATTAGGGGTTTAAAGGAAAAAAGGTTTGAACTGCGGAATTAATATCATGTTGTAATTATCTCTTAAAAAATATATCACAAAAATACAGAAGGGATAGAGCCAATAACAAAACAACTTGAATATTTGTTTGGCAAAAACACTATTATGATCCCTATATTTTAAAGTCATAGTCAATTTGTTCCTATATTTTTATAACAATTAATTTAATCTGTGTTATTTTTCACTTAAAATCAATTTGGTTCCTATTATTAACTAACTAATGAAAAATGCCTACATAACTAACAAGGTGCTTTGTCAATATACATGTGGCAACAAATATATATATAAAATCAAATATTTAACATTTAAAAGACCACGTAAGAATTTCAATAATAACAGAAAAAGCCATGTCAAAACAAAAACTAATCTGGAAAAACTAATTTTTAAAAAAAATAAAGAAAACATTTTTTTTTTAAATCCTCAATTTCGTTAATGTTTTTTTTGTGCAGTCTTGAACTTTCTTAGCTACCAAACACAACCAAACAATACGCCGATATGAAAATCCCAACCAAAATCTACCAGCAGAGAATCTTCTAGTTTCACTTCTTTCTTTTAACAAATCTCTTTGCTACACTGCTCTTTTAAAGTGAAATTTCAGCAAATTTTCAGCCTTTACTTTTTCACAGGATTCGCTCTCGTTTATTGAAGTGCTGCCCTCTAATTATTGGGCATGAGCTGTTAAAGGCCAATATGAAATTAAGCCAATTAGATTGTGTTAAAGTAATTTTGATTGTTTATGATGAGTTTCTCACCCATTAGGACTTCATTTATTGATCAACTAGCTGCTGCAGCTATGTTTTGTGCCATCCAGAACAGCACTCTCAAGTCCTACGTGCTCTGGGAATCAACGAGGAAATCTCTTTTGATCCCAGAGCATATATGGAGCTTGTGGGACCTAAAATGGGCTTATTGTAGATGCTAGAAAATCTCCATTTATGGGCTTCGAACCATGTCCATATTTTATTTTGGTGGCAATCTTTAGATTGGTGCATTGTTTGGCTGTGTTTGGTAGCTAAGAAAGTGCAACAATACACAAGAAAATTAAAGAAATTAGGGATTTAAAAAAAAAACGTTTTATTTTTTTAAATTAATTTTTCTAGATTAGTTTTTGGTTTGACATGGCTTTTTCTGTTGTTATGTTTTTGAAATGCTTATGTCACCTTTTAAATGTTAAATATATTTTTTTTTTTGATGGGGAAATATGAAGATTCAATTAAATATTTAAATGTTAAATATTTAAATATTTTTAAATGTTAAATATTTGACTTTATATATATTTTTTGTCACATGTATGCCAATAAAGCATACCGCTGGCTACGTAAACATTTTTCATTAATAAATTAATGAGAGGAATCAAATTGACTCTAAATTGAAAATAAGAATGACCAAATTGACTGCTACGAAATATAAATATCAAATTGACTGTAACTCTAACATGTGGAGACCAAAATGATATTTTTACCTATTTATTTTTTAAAAATTACGAAACCAAAATATGAGTAGTTTGATTTGCCATCTTAAAAGCTCCTTTAAACTGAATAAATTGACAAAAAGTAACAAATTTAGTAGTGTTGAAACTCATCAATTGTTAAATCTTGTTATTTAGAAGTAGTATACATTCGTACATGTACATTTTTTATCAGCATGGACAAAGCCTAATATACTATGGAGCTTTTTCTTTCAAAGTGCAAAAAGTAATCAAAAAGTCTCCGCTTTTTTGTTTTTGTTTTTGTTTTTTAAGTTAGCTCTAATACTAGAAGCATAATATACTATCAAGAAAGTAAGCAATCTTATAATCTTTCGTAACAAACCTTAAAACCTCCTCCGGTTCTTTTTTATTTTTGACGAAAATACTATTTTAGTCCCTATATTTTAAGATTAGAGTCAATTTAGTCCCTACATTTTGGTAGCAATCAATTTAGTTTCCACTATTTTCAACTTGTAGTTAATTTGGTTCCTATGGTTAACTCAATAACATAAATTGCTTATGTGGCAAACGGTATGCACAATTGGCACATTTAATACTGACGTGGCAAATAAAATAATTATAAAAAATTCAATAAATATATTAAAAATTCCACATTAACATTAAATTTCAATTTTTAATTTTAAAGATTTAAAAAAAAAAGATAATATCAAATTTTCTTTGCATTTTCATTTACTTTCTCAGCAACCAAACACAAAAATACAAATATCAAATTCGATTTTAGATTGAAAAAAAAATCGATATACACAATTAGTCATTACATCAACACAAACGCCCATTTCTTATGCCACACCACAATATACTCATTGCTTATCCCTATCACAATCTCAATCACAAATGAAAACAAACAAAACTATAGCCAACAGCCCACATTTCTTAAATCACCAAACCAACCCCAGTTTGTTAATATTGAACCCACATGTCTCCTTAGTTTACCAGATTGAATAGAGATAGCAAAAGCTTAGTATTTGGAAATCGAGTTATATGTTTTCCGATTGACTTCATTGGTGTTGCATCCGACTGCCGCCAGGCACACCGTGCCATCAACCCAATTCAAAACACCGTGGGTTTGGTGTTTTGAATTGGGTTTTGGTTTTGTTTATAAATTTGGCCACCCTCACAATTTGAGATTTGTCCCCATCAAAGCCATTGGATTGGACTCAACACAAAGACACCAACCTGACTCATTATGGGTTTGTTCTTTTTTTTTTCTTTTTCTTTTTTTTTTTTTTTTTCTGTTTGGTTACTGGGAAAAATTTGCTAAATCTTTTTGTGTTCCAAAATTTCATGTTCTTATTGGTTATTTATGATCTTCTCAATTGTATAGAGGTGAGATGTTGTTGAATGTATTTGTGAATTCAATGATTTAAAGATAGAAAATCAAGAAAGTTTTTTTGTGTTTGGTTGTCAAGAAAATCTAGAATTGCAATTTTTTTTTATCATTTTTAAAACTGCGTGTAAGGACGCAAATTGGGTCCCTAGCCCAAGTGATGAATGAACTTAGGCCCAAAAAGTCCAATACAATGAATTTGTAGAGAGTGGATTGGAAAACTGGACTTTAACAAGTTGGACAACAAGTATAATGAATTCAGGTAACAAAAAAAGGAAGATAAAATGTTTTAATCTAAAGAAAAATCATCCTCGGCACAATCCGAGGAGATCAGTTCTTATATATATTTCTTTTAAATTTGATTTACAAAGTCAGTTCTTGATGGCTACAGTGTTTTTCTCTTAGTTTCTCGATCCCTTTTTCTCAGAGTCCCTTTTCCATTTTATACTATCTTCCCCTTTCATCTTCACCTTCCACGTGTAGATCAGATTGTAGGTGTTGATCCTTCTCCCATCAGCACCTTTCTAAAATCTTTAGGTAGTAGCTATAAGGCTGAAAGTTACTGTTCAGGAATCACTTCTTCATCAATACGGCCAAAGAGTTAGCTGCAGAGCATTTAATACAACGGTAGCAACTTTCCCTTGAGATATTTCATGACCATTCTCTGTCCTGTTCTTTCCTGATACTTATCCTCACTCATGGAACGATCCGGAATGTTACTCTTGATGGTAGACCACATCCTCTGACCTCAACTCTGCTTAGCTGAGGAGGGATTCTCCCTCAGACCACCCTTCTGGACGACTTTAACCGGACTTCACCTCTTCACTTGCTAACACGGTTCCTCATGAAAGTTTTTACCCGTCCTCGGATCATTTAACGTCCTGGATTAGGCCTTTGGCCCAATATATACATAAATATGAGCTCTTGGGCCTAACACCCCTACACTACAAAATAAAAATAAAAATTAGTTTTTTTTTTTCAAATTAAATGCTGACATGGCATTTAAAAATATTTATTAAATATTATTTTGATCATTTTATTTGCCACGTTAGCGTTAAATATGCAAATTGTGCACATCATTTGACACGTAAGTATTTCTCATTAGTAAATTAATGATAGGAACCAAATTAATTACAAGTTGAAAATAACAAGAATCAAATTGACTACTATCAAAATGTAAGGACTATCCAATCAAAAAAAAAAAATGTAAGGACTAAATTGATCTTAAATGTAAGGATCAAAATGATCTTTTTATTTTTGTTTTTTTTGTTTACGATAATTATCTCATGGAGATAGACGGGACCCACTAGATTGTTGAGCTGTAGCCTTTGTCTTACAAATTGACAAAAGCTCCATAGGCAAAGCTCCATATAGGCCAGAATAACGTAGTGTTTGGTATTAATTATCTTCAATAAGTGTCGGTGGCTTTAAGGACTTTGGCAAGTTTAGAAAAGAATAGCCTAAATACGTGAATAGAAATTACACAAAAATAGAACATGGCAATAAAATATTTTCCAAATCCTAGCAGGGATGGAGCCAGACTTGAAGTTAGGGAGAAAGTTTTGCTATTAGTTGTGTGTGGTGGCTCTAGCTTTCGGTTGAGTTGCTTGGGAGATTCTGGCATTTTACCCTTAATTTTTTAAAAAATTGGCAATATGCTCCTGTTTGCAAACTATATAGGGGCGTGCCCCTGTTTCAATACTCGATTACCCTAAAATCGAGTTCAATTAAATACTCGATTCGTAAAAAATCGAGTTATGCCCGATCAAACTTTAAAAAAAAAAATTTACATCGAACTCGAGTTTCAGGAAATCGAGTTCCATGCAAAAAAAAAAATTTTATAAGTGTGATTGCCCCATATTCAGGGTGACCTATAGTGGCATTTTTAATCCTTATAGTGACGTTTTAAATCCCTATAGCAGCGTTTTCCTGCAAATTTTTTTTATTAGTCTGATTGCCCCGTTCAGGTAGCCCTATAGTGACGTTTTTAAGCCTTATAGTGACGTTTTAAAACCCTATAGAAGCGTTTTCCTGCAAAAAAATTTTATAAGTCCCCATACCAGGTTCAAGGAGCCCTATAGTGACGTTTTAAATCGCTATAGCGGCATTTTGAAACTCGACTTCCCTAAAATCGAGTTCCACGTTTTTTTTTTTTTTTTTTTTTTTAGTTTTATTGGGCATAACTCGATTTTCTACGAATCGAGTATTTTATTGAAACTTGATTTTAAGGTAATCGAGTATCGAAACAGGGGCATATCCCTATATAATTTCGAAATGGGGACATATTGCTAAATTTTTTAAAAATTAAGGGTAAAAGGATAGAATCTCCGAGTTGTTTGATAGTTAATGGTTATTTATTTATTTATTTGTGTTTTTTATGTGTGCATCTAGGTATGGACAAAATTATTTTGTTTAAAATTTTTTAAAGAGTCAGGTTGTTTGTTTTGGGTAAAATTAGTTGATCAAGTTAAATTGTTTTTAGCTTTATTATTGGTAATTTTTGTTGTTGGGTAATTTTTTTGGGCTTGTTTATTTTATTTTAGGTTTTAGATTTTAGATTTGGCCTTTAAAATGAGGAAAATGATAGAGTTACAAATTTTTTTTACAAATTATTAATGTGGTGAGTGGTTATTAATAAGTAAAAATGTGATGTAAGCGATGAGCTTATATGCAAACCAAATAAAATTTACTACCTCAACAATTTGAAAAAATGTTAAAGAAAAGTTTGTGGCTACAGTGGCACTTTTAAAAAAATCAATGATAATGTTAAGGGGGCAACGTATGATTTTATAAAACAAAATTACTAAAATTGATGCCTATGCATATATTAATGTGGGGGGTAAAAGACCTGGAGGCCCATGCGAATGTCTACATTTGGGCCAAGGGCCCAGCCCAAGGAAAAACCCCTCCTCGGCCATGGGGAGAATCCTCATCGGCATGGATATAGCCGAGGATAAAGGAGGCAACCCGCCACTGGTAGTGACACTCCATATCGTCCCACGGAGCAGGAAAAGTACTAAGGTAGAAAAGGACAACGGAGAAAAGGGAAGTGTCTAGGGGATAGGTTGCCATTATTGCATTCAGTGCCTTATGCCTAACACGGCCATACTTCCCTGTCCTTACAACCACTCCAAATAGCTGGAGGGAAGGGTTGATGGGACAAGTACCTACCCTAGGGACCCTATTCAAGAAAAAGAAATCTGCTATAAAAAGGGAGTAAAGAAAGACAGCAAAGGATGGGGCGAAAACCCCCCAACACACCAGAGGCACCAGAAAAGGCTCCCGGAACTGCGCCGAGAACCAAATCCTCTCTGGTAAATTCAGTCCATGGAGAACACCGTGATAACTATTGTCCATACACCAAGGCCTAGCTCTTTGGCCCACTCTCTACAAATTCGTTGTACCGGGCTCACTGATCTAAAGTCCCATGCATCTTGATTCTGGCCAGAAAAACGTGTCCCTTCAATTGGCGCCGTCTGTGGGGAGAGCTTGTGCGTTGGCAAATGTGACGGTTAATCACGGTTAAGCTCCTATCAACAAGAGCCCCTCGAGAGGACCATTTTGGCAGTGGTGCAAGCTACGCGAAAGCCCCCCATCATTTCCAGGAACACACCGTCATTGTCATAACTCAGCCTCCGCCTAGGTCCACGCTTCGAAGTGTCCATTACGCGAGAAGGATCGCTAGACGGAGCGCAGTTCAAGGGGCTTCTAACGTCAGATATGTGCCCTCATGCACTTGTCAAGGGGCTCACTCTTGAAGCCCTAGTATTCCGGTTCACTGAATTCCCTTCGGAGAAGGAAGCCGAGGGCTAAACTGGAATCTTTTGAAGCGGCTAAACAGAACCTTAGCTATGTCGGGCCCCCGGACCTCCGACTTTGAGGAAATTAACACGCACCGACAACCTCCAAGAGCCTAAGTGCTAGACAGAACCAAGGTCTTGCATGGTCCTCGGACTCAAACCTATGGGGAAACTAGACACTCCAGGAGTCTAAGTGCTAGACAGAACCAAGGTCTTACATGGTCCTCGGACTTAAACCTATAGGGAAACTAGACACTCCAGGAGCCTAAAGTACTAGATAGAACCAAGGTCTTGCATGGTCCTCAAACTCAAACTTATGGGGAAACTAGACACTCCAAAAGTCTAAGTGCTAGACAGAACCAAGGTCTTGCATGGTTCTCGGACTTAAACCTATAGGAAAACTAGTCACTCCAAGAATCTAAGTGCTAGACAGAACCAAGGTCTTGCATGATCCTCAGACTCAAACCTATGGGGAAACTAGTCACTCTAAGAATCTAAGTGCTAAACAGAACCAAGGTCTTGCAAGGTCCTCGGACTCAAACCTATGGGGAAACTAGACACTCCAAAAGCCTAAGTGCTAGACAGAACCAAGGTCTTGCATGGTCTTCGGACTCAAACCTAGGGGAAAACTAGTCACTCCAAGAATCTAAGTGGTAGACAGAACAAAGGCCTTGCATGGTCCTTGAACTCAAACCTACGGGGAAACTAGTCACTCCAAGAATCTAAGTGCTAGACAGAACCAAGCTCTTGCACAGTTGTTGGACTCAAACCTATGGAGAAACTAGACACTCCAAAAGCCTAAAGTGTTAGACAGAACCAAGGTCTTGCATGGTCCTCGGACTCAAACCTATGGGGAAACTAGACACTCTAAAAGCCTAAGTGCTAGACAGAACCAAGGTCTTGCATGGTCCTCAGACTCAAACCTATGGGGAAACTAGTCACTCCAAGAATCTAAATGCTAGACAGAACCAAGGTCTTGCATGGTCCTTGGACTCAAACTTATGGGGAAACTAGACACTCCAAAAGCCTAAAGTGCTAGACAGAACTAAGGTCTTGCATGGTCCTCGGACTCAAACCTATGGGGAAACTAGTCACTCCAATAATCTAAGTGTTAGACAGAACCAAGGTCTTGCATGGTCCTCGGACTCAAACTTTTGGAGAAATTAGACACTCCAAAAGCCTAAAGTGCTAGACAGAACCAAGATCTTGCATGGTCCTCGGACTCAAACCTATTGGGAAACTAGTCACTCCAAGAATCTAAATGCTAAACAAAACCAAGGTCTTGCATGGTCCTCGGACTCAAACCTATAAGGAAAGTAGACACTCCAAAAGCCTAAAGTGTTAGACAGAACCAAGGTCTTGCATGGTCCTCGAACTCGAACTTATGGGGAAACTAGACACTCTAAAAGCCTAAAGTGTTAGACAGAACCAAGGTCTTGCATGGTCCTCGGACTCAAACTTATGGGGAAACTAGACACTCCAAAAGTCTAAAGTGCTAGACAAAACCAAGGTCTTGCATAGTTCTCAGACTCAAACCTATGAGCAAACTAGACACTCCTAAAGCCTAAGTGCTAGACAGAACCAAAGTCTTGCATGATCCTCGGACTCAAAACTATGGGGAAACTAGTCACTCCAAGAATCTAAGTGCTAGACAAGACCAAGGTCTTGCGTGGTCCTCGGACTCAAACCTATGGAAAACTAGCTACTTCAAGAAAGGCCTAAGTCCTAGGCGGAATGGAAGTCTTGCATGATCCTCAGACCACCGGTTTTATGGAAATTAACACACAATGGTACTTTTCTAAGTGTTTAGACCAGGTACAGTCATGCCTCGGTCCTCGGACTAGACGCTTAAAACAAGTTAAAGCTACGAATATTATCGGAAACGTGGAAAAGAACCTTAGTACCCAGCGACCCCTTCGGACAGTTTATTTTAGATTACACATCCTCGGGCAGTCACCCCATTCGCAGTACAAAACATGCGGCTGTTATCCCGATTAGTCTTATATAATTAACCTACTTAAAGTTGACATTGTTGTGCCCGTCAGTTTTGATCAGTTCAAAGTGATAACTCCTTACTGACAAGGGCATTGGTTCTAAGTACGGTTTGAAAGAAAAAGACACCAGCACATCCATTCACAAAATAATTATTGCAGAAAAGAAAAGATACACAGAATGAGATAAAATCATCTTTTATTAGATAAAAAAATAGTACAATGTACATAAAAGGGCTTAGACAAGCATATATCAGAAGCTAACTATAAAAAAAAAAAAAGGGAGGCACATAGGAACAATAAATCCTTGATCTTGCTCCAATAGCAATCGAACGAGTATAGATGGCCCCGGCAGTGGAAGAGAAGAAGAAGCAGGGACGCCAAATCACCATACTTGCTCTAGTAGCAATCAAGAGAGTATTGCTTTAGCAGCAATCGAGCAAGTATGGATGCTACCGACGATGGGGCGTCCAAACCCTCACACGCGTGACACACGGCGTAGGATGAAAATCCCAATGCTATTGCACCAAAAATCTGATGCGACCTCCACCTGCTTTGGATTTTGGCTGAAAGAAGAAGAGACTCCTTTCTTGTCCTATTGAGGGGAAGAAATATCTTTGGCCTTTGTCTCCCTTGCCTTGACCGGGCCATTCTGAATCTCAGAGACACCCAAGGCTTCTGAAGAGGGTTTGACTCCTTCACCCTCACCCTAACCATGACCTTTTCACTCCTTAAATCTCAGTCACTCTCATAGTGGGAACTTTGGGAACATTTGGAGAGTTAGAAGCCTAAAAAACTCAAGGGTTTGCGAATAAAGGGGAGTGATCTCCCACCGTGTGTCTTATATAGGGGGCAAACTTGGTGACAATCAATTCATCCAAATCTCCAAGAAAGAATTACAAACGAGATAAATCTTGCTCAATTTCCAAAATAGTCTTCAGCCGTTGGATTTATGTCGCCTCTTGAAGAGACCCTAATTAAAGCGCGCCTTGTGTATCGAAACGACAGGAACACGGCTTGGAAAAACTAAGAGAATGTCTCACAGCTACGAACGCACCTCAGGCAAACGAAGAGGCTCTAGCATTAATGGAGGGCAAGACTTGGCAAGCCGTGACAGAGGCCCAATGTCACCAAAACCCTCCTCTCCATCCGAGGAGCTGGACAGAAGGATTTTGAGGGGCTATTGTGGGGGGTAAAAGACTCGGAAGCCCATGCGAATGTCTACATTTGGGCCAAGGGCCCAGCCCAAGGAAAAACCCCTCCTCGACCATGGGGAGAATCCTCCTCGGCATGGATATAGCCAAGGATAAAGGAGGCAACCTGCCATTGGTAGTGACACTCCATATCGTCCCACGGAGTAGGAAAAGTACTAAGGCAGAAAAAGACAACGGAGAAAAGGGAAGTGTCTAGGGGATAGGTTGCCATTATTGCATTCAGTGCCTTGTGCCAGACACAACCATACTTCCCTATCCTTACAACCACTTCCAATAGCTGGAGGGAAGGGTTGATGGGACAAGTACCTACCCTAGGGACCCCATTCAGGAGGAAAAAATCTGCTATAAAAAGGGAGTAAAGAGAGACAGCAGGGGGCGGGGCGAAAACCCCCCAACACACTAGAGGCACCAGAAAAGGCTCCCGAAACTGCGCCAAATACCAAATCCTCTCTGGTAAATTTGGTCCATGGAGAACACCGTGATAACCATTGTCCATACATCAAGGCCTAGCTCTTTGGCCCATTCTCTACAAATTCATTGTACCGGGCTTACTGGTCTAAGGTCTCATGCATCTTGGGCCTAGCTAGAAAAACGCGTCCCTACAATTAATTTTAAAAAATCCCCTTTGTCTAAGTCTCCCTCCGTCCTTGAATCCTAACCATCATTGGTACATTTGTTTTTTACTCTACTTTTTGCATGGCTCAATTAATATGAGGCCCTTAGTAGCATAGCAATCTGTATTTTCTAGTATATATGTATGTGGTTTCTCCTTTCATCAAATAATTACATCATCTTCCTATGGTTTTAAAAACTAAAATGGCTAAAACGATCTAAAAATGTTTGGTATTCAGTTTTTATCGGTTGAACTATGGTTAAACCATTGGGTTTTATGGTTTTTATAGGACCAATTGAAGGTTCGGTTCCTATTTCCTCTTTGGCAGTCTACTACTGATTTTGGTTATGCCCTTCATTATAAAATATAATTGTTTGTTATTATAGGTGATGAATTTTGGTAATTAATTTAATTAGAATCTTAAAAAGAAGCTCTTATTTACAAGATTTGTGATTTGTTGTCTTTAGATAATTTTTTATTAAAAAAAAAAAAAAAACTCAAACTCACAAGATTATAAATACCAAGACTACTTCAGTTTAGTTCCCCTATATTTGATAGCTAAAATTATGAATATGTACAATTCTTTTGTGAAGGACATGGTTTGTATATTTTATATACTCTTTGCTCATAATTAGTAAATAACGGTATCGTATATGTTAAAGTGATTTCAAAAGTACGTAAATTGCTTGGATTAGAGGAAAAATTATGTATAAGCAGATGACTTATAAGATAATATTTCCCAAGTGTTAATAATCTTCTCTTGGTAACTGTAAGCTTGCTTAATATATATAGTATCATAAGAGCACCCACAGTAGGTGTGGTAAATGTGCCAAATGCCAAATATTTGGCACATTTACCACACCAAACTCAAAAAACACCAAATATCAGATATGTTAAATCCCATTATTTTTACAACATGTGAACAGTACCGTTGCAAATTTGCAACGGTACGGAATGGTGTGGTATAAGTTTTATTCTTTTTTTATTCTTTTTCTCTCTCCTCTCACTTCACTTTTCTTCCTCAGACTCAGACTCACGCTCACGCCTCCGCCTCTCCATTATTTTCTTCTTTCACTCATTTTTTCTTCTCAATCTCTTTGTTTTTCTCTCTTTCTCTCAGACATCATCCTTAGTGTTTTCTTCTCACCCTTTTCTTCTTTCACTCCGATCTCTGTTGCTGTGTTTTTTTTTTTTTTTTTTTTTTTTGCAGTGATTTGATACCCGGTTCGGCAGTGGGTGGGTTGAGATGGTGGGTGGGTCGGCTGGTGATGGGCGAATCGGTGGTGGTGGGTTCTGTTATGCGAAATCGGTGGTGCGAAATCGGTGAATGGGTTCCGAATCGGTGAATCGGTGGTGCGAAATCGGTGAATCGGTGGTGCGAGATCGGTGAATGGGTTCCGAATCGGCGAAATCGGTGGTGCGAATCAGTAAATCGGTGAATGGGTTGTGGCCGCAACAATTTTTCTGGTGTTTTTCTGGTGTTTTTCTGGGTGGGTTGTGGGTTCTGTTGTTTTTCTGGTGGTTGTGGGTGGTTGTGGCCGCAACAATTTTTCTGGTTGTGGTTTTTTTTTTTTTTTTTATAAGGTGGTGTGGGGTGGCCGGTGGTTGTGGGCTGTGGCGGTTGATCTGCCATGTGGGTTGTTGATGTTGCCGTTGTTGGTTGTTGATGTTGCTGTTGCTGTTGTTGAGGGTAATGGGGAAAGGAATAATATATTATTTTAATGTATAGGAAATATTATTTTAATGTATAGAGTTAAATTATAAAACATCTGATAAATGAGGTGTTGTAAAATGATGTGGTAAAATAATAAAGTAAGCATTTGGTGTTGTAAAATGGCATAATTTATACATCAGCTGCTACGGATGCTCTAATATCAGTAAGTTCACTTTGAGAAGTAGTTGTTAATTCAAGTCTCATGTTTGTCAGTCTTTTGTCCGGACCTGTAACCAAATCATCATAGCTTAGATTAAATGATTAGTGCAGCACACATTAAACTATCTATTTTTGAAAACATTTTTTCAAAAATTGAAAAAATTATCAATGCTTTTTCGATTCCCATGAAATTTTTTTCCAAAAATAAAAATTATTATGTGCCCTTAAGGCACACATTAACAAAATCCTTCATAAATAGGCATTTGTCCAGTACTGCATTGATATTAAAAATAATTGACTATGTTCGAACAAGTCTCCGTCAATCCATTGATGCTCGGTGGCCACTTTTTAAGGGAATAAATTTGCACCATTACCATCAACCATAACTTTTGGAGTAGTGGATTAAGTGCTTGGTCTTATCAATTGGTATTAGAGCTAAGCTGGGCTAAGTCCCAGTCAGTGGCAACTCGCAAGCCAAGATGGTCACAGGACCACCCTGATTGGTAAAAAAATGTATATATACACTTGACAAAAAAATATTATATGCTAAATTAACCTACTTTGACTATCTTAATAAAAATTTTGAACACTTTGACTTGAGAATAACAAAAATTTGGGTCCAACAAAAACAAGAGTAATGTTACTACATTCACAACATTTTCACAATAATTTCACAAGCGGGTAAGCTGTTATTGATTCTAATTAAGCCAAATACTAATATTTTTTTTTTATCCACTAATAACAATTTTTACGTAAGATTTATTGTAACAACCCCAGCTCAACTATGCAGTATTGTCCGCTTTGGTTTCATTAGGCTTCATGGCTTTGCTTCTCCCCTTTAGCACAAAGGAAGGGAAAACACCTTTTTACAATGAAGAGTGGCATCCCTCCTTACGAACCAAGCTTAGGACATTCTCTTAAGTGATATGGAACTCAGCTTTTGTTAGGCCTCCAAACAATATTTACACAATTAGGGTGTGGTCATTATAAATGGTATCAAAGTTATGCCCCAACCATAAGTGTGGGTCCCACACGTGAGGACTTGTATGCCTATAAGGGAGGTGGATTGTGAATGACCAGAGGGAGAAGCAGTCCTGCTAAGTCCCACATCCCTTAGAAAAGCACATTGGGATGTGCTAAGGAGTGATTTCCCTTTTAATTTGTAAAGGTCTTTTCTCTACTCTATGGTGCAGCTTGAAATTTTGAAACTTTGATTTTCATTTTCTAGTGTTTTTTTTAGCATTTCTCTCTCAATTTCAAATTTCTATCAAGCTGAGCAATTGAATAATTTTTTTTTTGGAGAATCTGAGCAATTGAATAATTGAATATCCAGTAAGTTAATATCAAAATTTCAAATATCCTAGCCGTTGAAGCAATTGAATATCCAGTAAAAAAATAATTTCAATGCAAATTTAAAATATCAATAAGAGCAAGACCTTACTGAAGATTCACTTATATTTCACCTGTACTAATAAGGAAAGATTTACAAATTTTAGAATTTGAAAGGGATTACGAATTGGAGGAACAGAAAGGACTAGGAATAGGAAATTCATTTGGTCACATTTGCTTTCTTGGTGAATCACGTGTTTTTTTGTCTTCTTGTGTCGGCAGAATCATGTTTGTCAAATTTACCTTGGTGAAATGTTTTCACTTTTTGTCAACTGTGGACTTCTGTCACATACTTTTGAAGTTTGGTCATTGGTTAGTTAGGTGAGTCCGTGAGTGGTGAGGAACCAAAAATAAAAAAATGGCATAGAGCTTTCAATCAATTAAAGCCGACGTGCAACTCGATGGCTTGGAATTTGGAAGCAGCCAGCCACGACAAATTTCCACTGCATAATGGTCTTCAATTATTGTGAATAAAATTTTTACCTTAGCGTTCCAAAAAAAAAAAACATAAAATATGATACTTTTTACGAAGAAAAGATTTTCCAAATACAAACCAATGAAACCTCTTTCCAAATAGTACTTTCGTTTTTTTTACTCTACTTTTTGCATGACTGATTATTATGAGGCCCTCTTTAGATTACTCATAGACTTTTGTAGCACAGCCAATCTGCATTTTCTAGTATGTATGTGGTTTCTCCTTTCATCAATAAGTTAGATGGTTTTAGTTTAGCAAAAAAAAAGTTAGATGGTTTAAAAAGCTTAAATGATTAAAATATTAAAAAAAAGTCTGATATTTATTTTTTACCATTTGAACCGACGGTTTTTACAATTAAAACACTGAGTAGTCTGAGTTTTATGGTTTTTATAGAACCAGTTGAAGGTCCAGTTCTTGTTTCCTCTTTGACAGTCTGCTACTGATTTTGGTCATGCCTTTCATTAAAAAATCTATAATTGTTTGTTATTATAGGTGACGAATTTCGGTAATTAATTTAATTGGAATCTTAATAAGAAGTTCTTATTTACAAGATTTGTGATTTATTCTCTGTAGATAATTTTTATATAATATATATTAAAAAAAAAAAAAAAAAAAAAACTCAAACCCACAAGATTATAAACACCAAGACTACTTCAGTTTAATTCCCCTAAATTTGATTGCTAAAATTGTGAATATGCACAATCCTTTTATGAAGGACATGGTTTGTATATTTTATATTACCCTTTGCTCATAATAAGTAATATTTGACGGTATATCGTATATGTTAAAGTGATTTCAAAAGTACGTAAAATGCTTGGGTTAGAAGAAAAATTCTGTATAAGCAGATGACTTATAAGATAATATTACCGATGTGTTAATAATTATTAATCTTCTCCAGGTAACTGTACGTAAAGCTTGCTTAATATATAGTATCATAATATCAATAAGTTTACTTTGAGAAGCAGTTGTTAATTCAAGTCTCATGTTTGTCAGTCTTTTGTCCGGACCTGTAACGAAATCATCATATAGCTTAAATTAAATGACTAGTGCAACTAAAATTGAAGTGTTGTTTGTTGGTCCGGCTTCATTCCCTGTTCTTGTGTAGACCTGCTGCTTTCTCTATGTTAATGAAAATTAATGCCCTTCAACTTTGTACAATTGTGTCTGTTTCTGTTGCCTTGTAACATGTTGCACGTTTTTGTAGGGAAACACTTTTCTAGAAGAGAAGGCACATTAGCCATGGCCCATGACATCTTTTCCTGCAAAGGTGCATAATTCATATATAGGCATTTGTCCAGTGCTGCATTGATATAAAAAATAATAATGATATTGCTCATTATAAACATAACAAATTAGCAAAATCAAATGCTACACTTCCATTTGTATATAATAAATATATAGATTGTGCATGATCCTACTATCAAACCTTGAACATAATTGGAACAATTAAGCTATTTAGTTTAATGTTTGAACATGTTACCATGCAATCACTTTTCCTAGAATAAGATTAAACAAAGAAAAAAAATTGACCATGTTCGAACAAGTCTTAGTCAATCGTTGATGCTAGATTGCCATTCTTTAAGGGAATAAATTTGCACCCTTACCATCAACCATAACTTTTGGTGTAATTGATAGGTGATTGGTCCTATCAATTGGTATTAGAGCCAGGTCACGAGTTTGACTCCGTTGTTGTGCATGTGCAGTGTTGGGGGTAGGATTGTTGGGCGAAGACCTAATGGATCAAGTCCAACATCCTGCAAAGGCAAATGCTAGGTTGGGACAAGTCTCAGTCAATTCGTTGACATTGGGCTGCCACCCCTTAAGGGAATAAAATTAAACCCTTACCATTAGCTATAGTTTTTGGTGTAGTAGGTAAGCGCTTGATCCTATTAGACTGGATCCTTGGGTTTATGCCAACAATCAAGGTTAACGACTTTCTATCCTTATCCTTTACATTTGATTTTTTTTAATGCTTGATTTATATCGAGACCATCACAACTCAAATAAAGACATTATGAAAATGTTGTAAGATTTTTTTTTTTTTTTTTTTTTTGGGAATTGACTTTTTCCTATACTAAGTTCTACTTGATGGTTTTCTAAAATATAAAAAGTAAGAAGCTCCACTTGATGGCTCCTATAAATAAGATGGTTGTCCGTAAGTATATATTTATTATCCTCCACTGAACTTTACTTTCTTTTTATTTTTATTTTTTAAGAACTATAACATGTCTTAATTTAAGTATTGAATTTCTTATATTTTCTATCGAAAAAAAAAAAAAAGGGAAAGAAACCAAAGAAATGAAAACATGTTCACTGAGGAAGCTACAAGGACTATTCTTGGCATAAATCCTATTCCTATTTATTTTTGTAAAAAATGAAGCTAGAAGGACTAGGATTTAAAATGTAATTTCACTTTTAGTTTTTATTTAAGTATATATTGAACCACATTATTGGGGTGTGCACCTATTACCATATTGCTACCTGTTCGTTAACTATTTTATAAGAAAAGTCAAATAAATACAAAAATATTATAATTTGTGGAATATAAATTGGAACATAAAAAAATGTATTGGAAGTTTGGAATACAAAAGATAGTACAAAATATTTGTGTTCGTTAAGTGCCAGTAATTTAAAATGTTCCAACATGTTACCACTTGACCACTTAATTGCTTAGAAAAGATTTTGTGGGTTCCAGCCTTCCAGGCAGCTCAATTAGTGAAATCTGTAATAATTGAATGGATATACGACTAATTAATTTAAAAATAATTGACAAATAAATTAAACTAGAGTTGATCATATAAGACAGCTTTAAGAGAAGGGTTCATAACAAAATGTTATAGCATTTTTATAACAAGTGTCCATCTACCATAAATCAACATAAAATATAATGAAATTATATTAATATACATTACAACTCAAATAAAAAATATTTTAAAATTATAATGAGATTTGGTTGTATTACTAGATTTCTTCTTGACCTACCGCTCTTGAAGACTTGTTTCACTCGTTGGTTTTTATATTTTTATTTTTTTATGAACACTCATTGGTTAATTAGGTGAGTGGGAAGGAACCAAAATAAAATAAAATAAAATAATGGCATAGAGCTTTCAATATCAAAGCCAACGTGCAACTCGTTGGGTTGGAATTTGGAAACAGCCAGGCACGACAAATTTCCCCTACATAATGACCTTTAATTATTTGAAGGCCCACTCTATGGACATTATTATTACCAGTACCACAGACAATATAAAGGGCCTGTCGCGCGTTTTACTTTTTTGAAAATAAAGTAATGGCTTGCAGGTGCTTTCAATTCATACCAGCCAACGTTATGTGGACCAACTCTGCCCTTGTAATTTGTAGGGTCTTAAATTTTATTGTAAATCAATTTTTTACCTTAGCGTTAAAAAATAAAAATAAATAAAGGGTAAATTTCTTTATAAATCTTGAGGTTTAGACTAATGTCAATAAAATTTAAGGTTTTTCAAAACTTATTTAAGAACTGTAACATGTCTTAATTTAAGTATTGAATTTCTTATATTTTCTATCGAAAAAAAAGAGGAAAGAAACCAAAGAAACGAAAACATGTTCACTGAGGAAGCTACAAGGACTATTCTTGGCATAAATCCTATTCCTATTTATTTTTGTAAAAAAATGAAGCTAGAAGGACTAGGATTTAAAATGTAATTTCACTTTTAGTTTTTATTTAAGTATAAATTGAACCACATTATTGGGGCATGCACCTATTACCATATTGCAATCCGGTCGTTAACTATTTTATAAGAAAAATTAAATAAATACAAGACATATTATAATTTGTGGAATATAAATTGAAACATAAAAAAATGTATTGGAAGTTTGGAATACAAAAGATAGTACAAAATATTTGTATTCGTTAAGTGCCAATAATTTAAAATGTTCCAACACGTTACCACTTGACCACTTAGTCACTTGACCACTTAGTAGCTTGGAAAAGATTTTGTGAGTTCCAAGCAGCTCAATTGATATTTCTAATAATTACATAGATCTACGACTAGTTTACTTAAAAATTATTGACAACTAAATTAAACTAGAGTTGATCATTCAAGACGACTTTAAGAGAGAAGTTCTCAAACAACCATAACAAAATGTTATAGCATTTTTATAGCAAGTGAAGTGACAATCTACCATAGATCAACATAAAATAAAATAAAATTATATTGATATACACTGCAACTCAAATCAATAATATTTTAAAATTATAATGAGATTTGATTGTATTACTAGATTTCTTCTTGAACTACCGTTCTTGAAGACTTGTTTCACTCGTTGGTTTTTTTTTTTTTTTTTTAAATTTGTTTTTATGAACACTCATAGGTTACCTAGGTGAGTGGTGAGGAACCAAAAAAATAAAATTAAATAATGGCATAGAACTTTCAATCAATTAAAGCCAACGTGCAACTCGTTGGGTTGGAATTTGGAAACAGCCAGGCACGACATATTTCCTCTACATAATGACCTTCAATTATTTTAAGGTCCACTCTATGGACATTATTATTACCAGTACCACAGACAATAGCAAGGACCTGTCGCGCGTTTCATTTTTCTTTTTTTAAAGTAGTGGCTAGCAAACGTCAACGGCTCCATCAGCCAACGCTATGTGGACCAATTCTGCCCTTGTAATTTGTAGGGCTTTAAATTTTATTGTGAATAAATTTTTTACCTTAGCATTAAAAAAAAAAATAAAGGGTAAGGGGGTGTTTGGTGGGTCTTTCTAAACAACAATTTTCAGTTTTTAAACAATATTTTATATATTTCTATATACTTTTTCACTCACACGTATTTTTACAAAAGTTTTGAAATAACAATTTTCAGTTTTTAAACACATGTAACAAACGAGACCTAAATCTCTTTTACAAATATTGAGGTTTAAACTAATGCAAATTATGTTCAAGATTTTTTAAAACTTATTAATTTAGTTTTTAAAGCTAATTTATTAACTTAAAATTGTCAAGTCAGTCAGTTATTTTTTTCAATTATTTTAAAAATTAAGGACCCATTTGGTAACGTTATTCTAATAACGTTGTTTGATAATGTTGTTTAAAAACTAAAAATTGTTACTCAAAATTATATACCAAACGGCCCCTAAATTGATTAGTTTTAAAAAGTTTTAAACCTAATTAAAATTAGCTCAAATCTTAAGGCATGTAAATAAAATTTACCTAAAAATATCCAAAAATAAAATATGATACTTTTTACCAAGGAAAGATTTTCCAAATCCTAACCATCATTGGTACTTTTTTTTTTCTCAACTTTTTGCATGACTTAAATTATTATGAGGCCTTCTATTAGATTACACCCAAATGGACCTATAGAAACGATTCTACATCAACATTTTATAGTACCGTGATAGATTATGGTCTTATAGTCCAACTGGATCTATAGTAGCGTTTTTAAGATCTATAGGGATGTTTCTTTTTTATAATGACATGCCTATTGTCATTTATTTATCATTAATCAAAGATTACCACCTAGGAGTTCAACTATTGGTCTAAACACCTATCTCTATAAATTAATTGTGTGATGGACTTTGGTTCAAGTCTAATTATCTTTTGGGTCTCGGATTTACACATAGTTTATAGTAATTTTAAATCTCAAAAAGCAAGAAAAAAAAATATTTTTAAATGACAAAGAAAAACATAAAATATAAATAGGGTAAACTACATATTTGAGGCTCTCTCTATGTGCATGCATGGCTGTGCTTTTCATTGTATAGACAAAGCATTAAGCTTAATTTATTATTTACTTGGGTATTCAAAATATCCAAGAGTTTTTGCACCAAATCCTTATTAAATATAAAATGTCATGGTAAAATCATGCTAAAGTACAGTTATAAACTTTTAATTTAAGTTGTGATTATGTGAAATAGCAAGTTATATTTGTGGTAGAGTTAGATTTTTATTTTTCATTTTTTTAAAATTTGGAAGGGGAGGGAATGAGTGTTGGTCTAACACAAAGTATCGAATACAATATCGTTAGAGTAGAGTGTAGAGTTGATATATAATATATCTTACAGAATACTGTTGTTCCCACTTCTCATGTAAACGTTCATTACATAATATATAATTGTTTGTTATTATAGGTGATGAATTTTGGTAATTAATTTAATTAGAATCTTAATAAGAAGCTCTTATTTACAAGATTTGTGATTTCTTGTCTTTAGATAATTTTTTTATTATTAAAAAGAAAAAAAAAATTAAACCCACAAGATTATAAACACCAAGACTACTTCAATTTAGTTCCCCTATATTTGATAGCTAAAATTATGAATGTGTACAATTCTTTTATGAAGGACATGGTTTGTATATTTTATATACCCTTTGCTCATAATAAGTAATAACGATATATCATATATTTTTATAGTGATTTCAAAAGTACGTAAATTGCTTGGATTAGAAAAAAAATTATGTATAAGCAGATGACTTATAAGATAATATTTCCTAAGTGTTAATAATCTTCTGCCGGTAACTATAGGCTTGCTTAATATATATCATAATATCAATAAGTTCACTTTGAGAAGCAGTTGTTTCAATATTTTTAAGTTTTCATGTTTGTCCGGACCTGTAACCAAGTCATCATATAGCTTAAATTAAATGACTTGTGCAACTAAAATTTGAAGTGTTGTTTGTTGGTCCGTACCTGTAACCAAGTCATCATATAGCTTAAATTAAATGACTAGTGCAACTAAAATTGAAGTATTGTTTGTTGGTACCAAGGGAGTCAATACCGCACCAAAGGTTGTACCGGTTTGGCCAGCAGTACGATATATTTTGGATACCGGTCAATACCAGTGTACCGTTTCAGGTTTACTGTTATTTTTTATATTTATAAATATATATATATATATATATATGTATGTATGTGTGTGTATATATATTATAATAAATATAAAAGTTTACCGTAAAATATTTCCTCAATTCAAAACTAATTATTTATGATTTTAGACTTTAGTATCAATTAAAAGGAAAAAAAAAAAAACACACACACACACACACACACACACAATATAAAAAATAAAAAGCTTAAAATTTATCATTGCATCTTAAGAAAACAAATAATGGATACAAAAAACTAGTAGGACATGAGTATGCAGATATCTCAGGGGATTTAGGTATGGATGCTAGGAAGTAAGTCTTGCTTTGGTGTTAATTGTGTTGTTTGCCATGCCTGGAAATTGTGAACATCTCAGTTTTGAAATATAGTAAGGAAAGAACTTGGAGAGGATTATTTGTGTAGCGACTAATTCTAACTTTAAGGACTACCTATTATTTCCTTCATTTTACTTTCTGACATGGTGCTAGAGACATTAATGTAATTTTAACTGCTTGAGTTGCCCCTTCTCAGTTTAGTATATGGTAAACAAAGCACTAGAACATGACCATTCCTTCATTTAGGAATTGTCTGCCTCTATACAAGATGCAAACCTAAGAACCATTGATTTGGTTATAGGTAAATCATGTGGCAATTTACATATTCTTTTTCCAGTGAAACCTTTAAGGTCCCTAACACTTTTTATAGTTGTGTAGCAGATTGAGTTATTCTTTGCTTTCTTGATTTGATAAATAACAATTTTGATGCATTGTGAGGAACATGATCAGAGCAGGGGTTTCGCAATGATATAAAAGTTGTTTTTGGGTGTTAAGATTTAAAAATTAAAAATAAAACATTAAATGGAAAATCTCTACACCCATTATCCTGAGCTAATATAAAAGTAAGGCATTGAGAGTAGTTTTTAGAAAAATAGTATTTTATTAAATGTAATATGGTTTATTTAGCAAGTTGGTCTGGTGGAGTGCCTATCAGGAAAGATGTTCAACATGAAGTAAAGGGGGAACCACCTGTAACTTGAGCAGGATTTTGAAGATGAAAACTTGGTCGAACGCACTGAGGTTTATCCATCAAGTTGGCCTTCTGGTGTGCCTATTAAGGAAATTGTGGGTTGCAACAGCATTGAGAAAAAGATAAAGGAATTGTTGTTTGTGTAGATTATTTTTTTTGTTTTTTGTTCCATATAAAAGTTCATTCAAGGGAATTGGTTTCAGAAAGACATTGTACACGAGGTCAAAGAAAAACATGATTATTGTAGTGTAATTGAATATGGTTTAGGATGAGTTAATATTGTATGGGTCTTTATGGAGCTTCTTTATTTTGGCTATTTAGAATAATGTGACATAAATCTTATACTTTTCTTTTAGGCATGCATGTGGATTGATGATGATTAAGATAATGAATCTGGGCAAGAAATCAATGACAGAGATTATGTGGTTAAGGTATACAAGATTGAGGACATTAGTGATGAAGAAGATGGGATGAAGCATAAGGACTTGTCAAGAAAGAAGATTGGACTAGGTACAAGGCAATTGACATACACAGAAGAAGACAGAGACTTTAAAGACGAACGATGAGGTGAAATTCCTTGATTACTTGCATGATCATCATTTTCAATCAGTGTTTATTGCTACTTTGTCCCTATTATTTCTAGTTACCTTTAATATTTATATCTTGGATCAATTTTTTAAATCCAATTGTGTTTAGATTAATGATTATAGTTGTTAAAACTATATTAACATTTTATTGATTGGTTTTATTGAATTTTTACATGATCGTGTGTCAGGATCATGAAGTTTAGTTACAAGTAGAGTTTTTATAAATGATGATAGTGAGGGATATGAAGCCTTTGTTATTGAAGTTTGGGTTGACTTTAACTCTCCCCTTTTAAAGAATTTTTGACTCTCCCCTTAGAACCAGAAGGATCAATCCCTCCCTGCTGCCTTCCTTGCCACTCTTTGGGTTTGTGTTTTTTCCTTGAGATAGATACAATTATTATGAGGTAGAGATGAAAATGATTTCAAGTCATAGTACGTGGTTTTTTTTAACGCCCTGTTTGATGCAGGAAATTAGGAGGTGTGGCTTACAGTTGCAGCGGTAGGAATACTGAAGACAATTGACGATGACATTCCAGTACTCCTCGAGGCATACACAACTCTAAAATCTGATGGTCATTTATATCTCCTGATAGAAAACCATGATT
The DNA here is from genome assembly GCF_001633185.2 of Quercus lobata. Lineage (NCBI taxonomy): Eukaryota > Viridiplantae > Streptophyta > Magnoliopsida > Fagales > Fagaceae > Quercus > Quercus lobata. The sequence goes on from NC_044908.1 coordinate 87,529,638, forward strand.
ACATTACTGTTCGGAGGCTCAAGAAATAATTCATGCAACCCATGTTCAAATGTAATGTATTAAGAATGATACCTGTGTTGTCAAGTTAATGGGCTGCTACAGTGGTAAGCAGATATATGCTCCATTAGGCATTCTTGAAGCTGAAGCTAAGGCAATGGAAGCTGCTGTGATGTTTGCAAAGGGATGTTGGAATTCAAGAGATCATTTTCGAAGGGGACTCACTACAAGTATACAATTTTCTTAAAGGAGGCTCCTTAGTCTCACCTGCTGTTGCTAACGTGTTGGAAGGCATTCTTTATAATTTTCAAGCTTTTCGTTCTTTTGATTTTTCTCACATAAAAAGGGTAGGCAATGGGCCAGCCCATCTTCTAGCTCATCATGCTAAGTCTATAGTTGATTTTGAGGCATGGGTTGAAGAAACCCCCAGTTTTTTAGAAGCTGCTTTGGCCTTTGATGTAGCTGCTTGCAGTATTTGAGTTTTATTAATGTTATGCATTAATATTCCCAATCAAAAAAGAAAAAGAAAAAAAGAAGCACGTTGCACGTTTTTGTAGGGAAACACTTTTCTAGAAGAGAAGGCCCATGACTTCTTTTCCTGCAAAGGTGCATAATTCATAAATAGGCATTTGTCCAGTGCTACATTGATATAAAAAATAATCATGATATTGACCCTTATAAATATATGAAATTAACAACATTAAATGCTACGCTTTTATTTTTATATAATAAATATTTAAATTGTGCATGATCATAATAAATATTTGATACCAAAACTTATGAATATGCATAATCTTTTTTGAAGGACACTGTTTGTATATATATATATATATATTTTTGAGAGGGAAATGAAATTTCATTAAGCAAGAGAAGAAAACAACAGGGCAGAGAATACAGTCCGAACACAGAGTCCATATAGGACAGAAACAGAGCACACTCAGAGATAGCATTAGTTCAATACAGAATGGAACAAGGAATTCAAAAACAGGGGAAAAACATCCTTCCATACATGACTAGCGTTATTCCATTTTGCATATTGGGCCAGCTCGTGAGCAGCACCATTGAATGCCCTGTTTACGTGTCTGAAGGAGCAATCCGTGAAAGAGGACTTTGCTTCCAGGATACCTTGGATTAAGTGACCAATCTCTCCACCAAAAGAGCCCTGAGAAATGGCCTGAATTGCAAGAGCAGCATCGGATTCAAAAATGACTTTCGAGATCGCCATTTGCTGAGCTAGAAAGATGCCTTGTTCTAAAGCAAAAAGCTCAATCCACTCGGCTGGATAAATAGATGGCAGAGCCTTGCAAAGAGCTACAACAACCTTTCCATCACTATTGCGAACAATTGCACCCACGCTAGAGGTGCCATTGCTGTCCAATGGCGACGCACCATCCACATTAACTTTGAAATATCCAGGCGGAGGGGCCAACCAGCCCACATTCGATTCATATTTCGCATAACTGAGCTTATTGTTGGCTTCATGGATATCCTGAATAATACTTCTCGCCAAATCCCAGATTTGCAACGGAGAGAGGCCCTTCTCATTATGCACTAGTTGGTTCCGGTTGTGCCAAATTGCCCAGGCAGTAGCAAAAAAATAATCTAAGTGCTCACCATTGGGGCTTGAACAGAAATGAAGAACTATATCAGTGTAGTCCAAGGCATTCAAAAGAAGAAGTAAGGGGCAGTCATTCCAAAGAGCCCAAACTGACAGAGCAAAATCACATTGGATTAATGCATGAGTTAGGCTTTCAAAATCTTCTCCACATATAGGGCAATCGCAGCACAATTGAATTCCTCTATCCGCCATTTTCACATACACAGGGAGGCTATTAGCACAGGCTCTCCAAGCAAAGATCTTGATCTTTGGAGGGAGTTTCATTTTCCAAAGTTTTTTCCAAATAATGCTTTTTGAGTCTCCGGATGAGCTTTCTCCCAAATCTTTATCTGACTGAAGCTTGGCAGCAATGTGGTATGCACTTTTAACCGTGAACACCCCTCTTTTGTTCCCAATCCATATCAGTGAATCCTTTGGCAGCCGCTGGCTTAGAGGAATTTTTAGAATCATATCTGCTTCAAAGGGCAAGAAGAGTGTCCTTACTACATTGGCCTTCCACCACTTAGTATCTTGGTCAATGAGGGAGGAAACCATGGGGTAATCTCCAAAATCTCTTGGAGGGGAAATAACTTTGAATGTGGAAGGGGTTGGGAGCCACTTGTCTTCCCAAATGTGAATTAGACGCCCGTTTCCAACTCGCCAACGAGTTCCGTTCTTAATGACTTCAATACTTTGGAAAATACTTCGCCACGTGAACGAGGGGCTGCTGCCTAGACCAGCATTCAGTATGTCTTCATATGGGAAATATTTAGCCTTCAAAGTTCCGGCAGCCAGGGAGCTTGGGTTCGTAAAAATCCTCCAGACCTGTTTTGCAAGTAAGGCCAAATTGAATGCATGCAAATTACGAAAACCCAATCCACCGAGGGATTTTGGTTTGCACATTTTCTTCCAACCAACCCAAGCAACCTTAGATTCTTGCTGCTTCTGACCCCACCAAAAGCTTCTCAAATCCCTTTCAAGGTCTTCATAAAGGCTCATTGGGAGAAGGAAACAACTCATAGTGTAGGAGGGGATGGCTTGCGCAACCGCTTTGATTAGGATTTCTTTGCCTCCCATTGAGAGAAGCTTACCTTTCCAGCCAGCCAACTTCTTTCCCACCTTTTCTCTTATTTCCGCAAAGATTTGTTTTTTTGAGCGACCAATAACGGAGGGGAGACCAAGATACTTTGTGTGCCGCGAGTCGTTCATAGGCCCAAGAATGCTTAAGATTTCATCCTTTCGCTCTTGAGAAATGTTTGGGCTGAAAAATATTGACGACTTTTCGGTATTGATCTTTTGCCCCGAAGCCGATTCATAGATTCTTAGTATTTCCATTAGCTTGTTGCATTCAACTCTATTTGCCTTACAAAAGAGGAGGCTGTCATCGGCAAAGAAAAGGTGGCTGATTTTTGGTGCCCCTCTACAAATGGTTATGCCATTCAGCTGTTGGCATCTTGTTGCTTCATTGATAAGAGCTGTGAAGCCTTCCGCACAAAGAAGTAACAAGTAGGGAGATAAAGGGTTGCCTTGTCTAAGGCCCCTAGTTGGCACAATACATCCATGAACCGAACCATTTATGATGACTGAGTACGTTACCGAGGTTATGCACTTCATCACCAAATCAATCCAAGACTCATTAAAGCCCATTCTTCTCATTACCTTGTCAATAAAGGACCACTCCACCCTGTCGAAAGTTTTGCTCATATCTAGCTTTGCAGCCATAAAGCTATCATTCCCATCTCTTTTACGCTTTATATAGTGCATAATCTCATAAGCCACCAAAACATTGTTAGTGATGAGTCGGTTAGCCACAAAAGCACTTTGATTCTCTGAAATAATATAAGGAAGAATAGCTTTAAGACGGTTAGCCAAAGTTTTAGAAATGAGCTTATAAACAACATTACAAAGGCTAATAGGCCTAAAATCAGTCATTCTTAGAGGATTTTTGCATTTTGGCACAAGAGCTATATTAGTTTTATTTATTTCAGCCATGGACATTCCAGAATTAAGTACATTCAGCACCACGTTTGTTACATTATTGCCTACAATACTCCAATATTTTTGAAAGAAAAATGCAGACATACCGTCCGGGCCAGGAGACTTGTAGGGATGGAGTTGCTTGAGGGCTGAAAGAACTTCTTCTTTGGTGAAGCTTCTGGTCAGCTCTAAGTTCATTCCTTCCGTTACCTTAACCGGGATGAGATTAGTAACTTCCTCAATCTGGTTCGGCAATGAAGTGGTATAGATTTCCTCAAAAAATGAAATGGCAGCCCCGGCAATGCTATCTTGGTCACCACACCATTTATCAAATTTATCCCAAATACCCAAGATAGTGTTTTGCTTCCTTCTTTTCGAAGCCCGAGCATGAAAATACTTCATGTTTCTATCCCCCTCTTTGAGCCAATAAGCCTTTGAACGTTGACACCAGTAAAGCTCTTCATTATCAATGAGATCATTAATGTCTTTCCTCACTTGCTTTATTTCCTCGGCAAAATGACCATCCCCATCCAGCTGAACCAGAAAATTAAGCCTTTTCCTTTTCTCTTGAATCTTCTTTGGGATTTGCCTGTATGTGACTGAGCTCCAAGCCTTTAAGTCCATGGCACAAGCCTTCAATGCAGCAGCCATTCCTTCTGTCGTATTCATATTGCCTGCTGCCATCCAAGCAGCCTCAATAATGTTTTTACATTCATCATTTCTTGCCCATATAGCTTCAAAGTGAAATCGGTGGGTGTTTGATTGTTTAGGGGCTTTGGGGTCAGCAACATAAAGCACACAATGATCAGAAGTGGAATCCACCAGGTGATTAATTTTTACTTCACTGAACTTATCAATCCAATCAATTGTTGCAAAAGCTCTATCTAATCTTAGATACATCCTGCTGCCACCAGACTGCATATTACACCAGGTGAAATCCGGCCCCAGGTATCCCAAATCTTTGAATCCACAATCATTAACTACTTTCCTAAATTTATCCATCTGGCTCTGTGATCTCTCTGCACCACCAGATTTTTCATCCATAGATAAAATCTCATTAAAATCGCCCATACTAAACCAAGGGAGCTGAAATTGATTCTTTAAGAACTCCAGCAAATTCCAAGACTGCTGTCTCATATGAGATTGGGGGTGACCATAGAAGCCAGTGAAACGCCAAATAAAATTAGAGGATTCTTCAGTGATGACAGCATCAATGTGGTGATTGCTGTAACTTTTGATCTCTAAATTTGTATCCCTAGTCCACAGGAGAGCCAACCCCCCACTACAGCCATGACAGGGAACATAGAGCCCATTTCCAAACCCAACTCTATCCTTAATTCTCTCCATTCTGTTTTTTCTAACTTTAGTCTCCGAGAGGAAGACTATTTTGGGACCCCAGCATCGCACAAGATCGTGCAATGCTCGAACTGACCGGGGGTTCCCAAGCCCCCGGCAGTTCCATCCTAAGGAATTCATGGCTTTCGGTGGTGCTGCACAGCAGCCACCGCCGATATATCAGATTCATCATTTGTACCGAGTTTAACACAATGCACATTAAGAGCAATATCATTCTGAGCTTCATTAGTATCACTATTATTTGCATCATAAGCAATATCACTAACACAATGCACACTAGCATTATCATTATGATAGACACCATGATCAATGCAAACATTACTCCCACCTTTTCTTTTCTTAGCCGAGTTATCTAAGTTTTCAAGTTCCTTTTCAGAGAGAAGCAAATTAATTTGACGTTTTGTACCTGAGTTTGGGCCGAGTGCTTGCTTCTCCTTTCTTTGGGTAAGGCCTTTCTCACGGGCTATATTTTTTATTCGGCCCCTTCCTCTTTGGTTTTTCTTTGCTTCTTGGGCTGCTGCTTGTTCTGCTCTTTCTTCTTGCTTTTGGGCCCAATGTCGTGTCCTGAGTGGGCTTGTGTCTTCATTATTATTGCCTACGTGTGAAGTAGATTGACAGCTCACTTGCAACATACTTCTTTCACCCACTCTAATAACCGGATTTGGCTTATCTATCTGAATGGGAGTGGGGCTCTCTGTATCTGCCTCAGCTTTTTGACTAACAACTCCCATATCAATTTCTCTTATGTCTCTTTCAGCCCTGACTTTAGCCGACTGCCTGTCTTGAGTATCTGACACTCCACATATCTGATTTTGAGCTGACTTGTCCCCTGAGTTTGAACTTTGGAAAAAGTCTTCATTGTTGCTTTCTTCTCCACAACCCGCCGGTGAAGTATGCAGAAAATTTTCAGCTGCAGACCGGCTTCCATCTTCATTTGTATTTTCCTTGGCACCTGAATTTCTGGCTTTAAAATTCATTTGTTTTACATTTCCACCATTAAAGGCTCCATTTGCCTTTAACCACTCCCCATATTGCTTCGGGGTGTTTTGCCAGTCAGAATAGATCTTGCAATGTTTGTCATCATGACCAAGCAACCCACACAAATAGCAGAAGGTAGGGAGCCTTTCATATCTAAATGTAATCCAAAACTTTTCACCACTCTTATTCACTACATTTCCACCTCTTCGGAGTGGCTTCTCAATTGGGAGATCCACTCTAATGCGTAGGAATTTGGCTTAATCTGAATGTTTGGCTCTTTTATCTACTTCAAACAAACGCCCCAAACTCTTTCCAATATCCTGACAAACTTCCTCTGACATGAGCTCAAATGGTAAGCCCCATAGCTGAATCTAAAATGGAGTGTGGGAGAAAACAATATTTGTTGCCGTGAGACCTTTCTTCCATCTACACAGAAGCAGCAAATTGTTTTCAAAATTCCATGGCCCACTGTTTTCCACCCAATCGCGCTGATAACTTGAGCCAAATTTAAATTGTAAGATGTTGCTCCCAACGTCAACAATTCTTAGTTCCGATCCCATCTTCCATGCTGCCCTCAGTGTGTTTTTCAGAGCTCTCATGTTTTGCTGCCTATCTGAAAGAAGCCTTCCAAACAAGCTTAATGAACATTCTTCTAAGAGGTCATCCCTATTTTGAGTTGAAATTATAATATCCTCTTCTTCCTCTTTAGTCAGACAAAGGTGTTGCAGCTCTTCGGTGATATCTTGTTCCATTGAGAAGACCAGTGAAGTGAGAGGGTAAGAAAACCCCCCACAGGGGAGCTTAGTTCTCTACCAAAAGGAGAGGGAAAGTTCTCTTACAAGGTGAGAGAGAGAGAGACTCCTACACGGGAGAGCGTAGTGCTTTACAAGTCCTTTTTTACTGTTTGTATATTTGATATGGACAAAGTTTAGTTATAAAATTGTTTGTAACTTTAAGTTACAACTTTACTCAATATTTTTTTATTAGAGGTTAATTTTGACAAATCCATCATTGAATTACATCTTCTTCTTATATCCTCTATGCTTGCAAAATTTTAAGAAAATTAAAGATCACTAACTATGTTATCAATAAATTTTTTTAATTGCAAGTTTTTGTAATTTAAAATTATGTATAAAATATAAGTTTATAGATCATATAGTAAATAATATTCAATTGACACAAAATTTGACATGTATATTAAGAGCATAAAGAACACGCAATTTGAAGGTTAGATTTTCAAAATAAGTAGTAACATTATTTTATTGAGTGAGTTTGTAGCCTTAAACTACAACTAATTTTGTAACTAAATTTTGTCCATTTAATATTACCCTTTGCTCATATTATAACGGTGTACAGTATATGTCAAGTGGTTTCAAAAGTATGTAAATTGCTTGGGTTAGTGGCAAATTGTGGATAATATTGCTCAATTGTTAATAATCTTCACCTAGAGAGCTTGCTTAATATCATATCAATGAGTTCACTTTGAGAAGAATTGTTTTAATATTTAAATTTTCATGTTTGTAGCTATTTTGTGTGGACCTGTAAAAAAATCATCATAGCTAAAATGGTTAGTGCAACTAAAATTGAAGCGTTGTTGCTCCTGCTTCCCCGTTCGATCTTGTGTGGACCAACAACACTTCTTATTTTATTTTATTTTAGTAGTAATGGTTTTGTTCAGCAGAATATGGACTGCTTGGAAGTTGGTACCTATGAGTCTATGAACATGATGAGCCATCCTCATTCCACAATACACACCGTAAAATTTAAATTCTAATTAAAATTTATATGGATATTACCATTGGAATACTTCATGGCCCACATATTCTTAAGACTTTGTTAAGATATTTCTAGAGTACGTTTGGATATAACTTATTTTATTTAAAATTGAAAATATTGTAGCTAAATAACTTTTAGTGTAAATAGTACCAATTATCCATTTTAAAATTTTTTTTTCTGAATAAAGTGATTATAAGTCTCGTGAACAATACGTTTTAGATTCACGTGTCTGTTTTTTTTATTTTTATTTTTATTTTTTTTTTATCTATGCCTCTTGTATTGTTCATGGAATGAAGGGTACAAATAGGCAAATGATCAATGATTTAAAAAGTGAATAGTAATCAAAAATTATTTTTTCTTATTTTTAGTTTTAGTTTTTAGCAAAATAAACGGTATCCAAATGTATACTTAAACACATTTTTTAGTAAACTATTTTAGTAAATTTTTTAATTATCAAAAAAGAAAAAAAAATCAAGTGCAATACTTTTTTTTTTTTTTTTTGGATGAGAATCAAGTGCAATACTTAATGACCAATATTTTCTTTTTACTCTAATAAATAAAGGCCAATAATAACGTGTAAAATTCCCATAAAAAAAAAAAAAAACATTTAGGATGACCTACCATGTTATCGATACCGTATATCATATCCTTAGGAAAGACAGAAATTATCTTAATAAATAAATATTAAACATTTTTATTATTTATTAAATACCACTTATTTTACTGAAAATACAAAATATTATAGTAAAATATTTTTTAAAACTTATTTTTAATAAAAAAAGTTATAATAAAAAGACGATTTTGTTCCGATAAACCGTACACAGAATATACTGACAGGACTGTGTCCCACGTTCACGTGCTGAAACGCGTAAAAAAGAAAAAAGCAAAACGCGTGCACGGGACAACTGGCAGGTCTGTGTCCCACGTTCACGTGCTGAAACGCGTAAAAAAATGAAAAAAAATGAAAAAAAAGGAAAAAGAAAGCAAAACGCGTGTATGGGACACACTGGCAGGTCTGTGTCCCACATTGACGTGCTGAAACGCGTTTAAAAAAACACGTGCACCGACCCACTGGCAGGTCTATGTCCCACGTCCATGTGCTGAAACGCGTTAAAAAAAAAGAAAAAAAATTGCAAAACGCAGGCGCTGGAGACTGCTAGTTCGTTATATAAAAGCCGAATAGTAGGAGTGAAGAAGCACAAACACACCTGCTATTGCGTAATCTGTTTCTCACTTTGCTCCTTATTTTTGTCATTCCCATTCTGTTTCTTTATTGTATTCTCAACTTATAACTTTCAGTCTCCATTTACTATGGCTGATGCACTGCTGTCACTAGCTACTGATCTCTTGAAGCAGTTGGGTTCAATCACTGTTCAGCAGGCTCAACAAGAGATAAACTTGATTGTTGGCGTTGATGAAGAAATCGAAAATCTTCAATGCAAATTCAAAATGGTCCAGGCGATGCTCAACAAGTTCGAGGAAAGTCGACTGAGGGATGACGCTGTGAAGCTTTGGTATGATAAGCTCGAAGATGCATACTACATGATGGATGACGTGTTGGACACCTGGAAAACTGCAAAGATCAAATTACAAATTCAGAAAGAAGAAGAAGAAGAAGGAGAAAAAGCTGCTCATAGTAACGCTCCTGCCCCCCTTGAGAAAAAAATGAAGACGGTATGGTCCTTCTTCCCCTCTCCATCATGTTGCTTTCGTCAAGTTGACAATGTTTCTGTTCGTCATGAGGTTGGTCACAAGATAAAAGAACTGAATGAAACATTAGATAATATTCTCAAAGGCAAACAGGAGTTTGGGATTGACTTGAATAGTCAACCTGAAAGAGTTGAAAGACTAGAAATTACGTCCATTGTGGATGTTTCTAAAATAGTTGGCCGTAACGAGTACAGGGATGATCCACTGAACAAACTATTAGGCGTGGGTAGTCAACAAGAAAACAATCCTCTTGTCATCTCCTTAGTGGGTATAGGCGGTATAGGAAAATCAACTCTTGCCAAACTCGCCTATAATCATCCAAAAGTAATAGCTCATTTTCAGAAAATAATGTGGGTCTGTGTTTCTGATCCTTTCGATCAGTGCAAGGTTGCCAAAGCAATCATCCAGGAGCTTGCCCCTACACATGAATCCCTCAATAATACCACTACTACATTGCAAGCTCTATTGTGTATAGTTCGTAATTTGATTAAGGACAAAAAGTTCTTTCTTGTCCTTGATGATGTGTGGGCTAAAGACGTCCCAAAAGAGTCTCAAAAGTGGGAGCCTTTAAAAGATGCTCTCACACATGGTGCCCAAGGTAGTAGAATTCTAGTCACCACACGTAATGAGGAAGTTGCGCACATGATGGGGAGCACCAAAACCCACATAATAGGGAATTTATCTGTTGATGATTGTTGGTTGATTATTAGGAAGATAGCATTTTTTGATGAAAATATAGATCAACATAAGGATCTTGAACCCCTAGGTAGACAACTAGCGGATAAATGCCATGGCTTGCCGCTTGCTGCAAAGCTTATAGGGGGTTACATGTGCAACAAGAGAAGAAAAGAACAGTGGGAGAAGGTTTTGAAAAATAGTTTGTGGGATTTAGAAGATGTTGAAAAAGGTCTTTTGGGACCATTGTTGTTGAGTTATTATGAATTGTCCTTAGCAGAGAAAAAATGTTTCTTATTTTGTGCTATCTTCCCAAAAGATCATGAAATTAATAGATTTGAGTTAATCATCCATTGGATGGCACAAGGATATATTGATATTGACTCAAAACGAAATATGGAGATGGAAGACATGGCGGAAGAGTACTTTCAAAAATTAGCCATGCGTTCTTTTTTTCAAGATTTTGAGGAAGATAAAATTGATGGTAGAATTAATAGTTGCAAAATGCATGATATTGTGCATGACTTTGCACAGTTATTGACAAAAGATGTATGCTTCACAATTGAAGGTGAAGAAGAGGTTAAGATAGACTTTAAAAGGGCTCGACAGTTGTCTTTAATATTTAGAGAAACATTTCCTGAGTTTGTCTATGAAGCGAAAAATCTACGCTTTTTAAATTTGGATTTTATTTCCTCTCCGATTGTCCAACCCAAGTTATTCGACAGTTTGACATGTCTTCGTACACTACATTTGGAAGGTCAATCCAATCTAGAACTTCCAAATGAGGTGGAAAAATTGATACATTTAAGATATCTCAAATTATCTTGTGAAGAGATAAAAGAATTGCCTGAAAGTATATGTAATTTATATAATTTACAAACTTTGGATGTTATTAATTGTGGGGCACTTGAGAAATTACCCAAGGGGATAGGTAAACTAATTAATTTAAGACACATCCTTCTGTTTGGTAAATATTTACCCGAGGGGATAGGTAAACTAATTAATTTAAGATACCTCGCTCTGTTTGGTGTATTTAGTGATCCAAGAATAAAATCGTTTCCGAAGGGAATTGGGAGATTAACTTGTCTTAAAACATTAGCATACTTTCCTGTAGGTAAGGGCGAAGAAATATGTAAATTGGGAGAATTAGAACATTTGAACCACATTCAAGGGAAAATTCAAATATTCGGGTTGAGTAATGTGGTAGATTTTGGTGCGATCGAGAATACATTGAAGAAGAAGGAAGACCTCCGTGATTTGGTGCTATATTTTAACACAATAGAGGAAGATGAGGAAGATGAGGAAGAGACAGAGGCAGAAAGAAGAAGAAAAGATGTAGCCATTCTAAATGCCTTAGAGCCACCTCCCCGCTTGGAATCTTTACAAATTGATTTTTATAAGGGCACCACAATGTGTCCTAATTGGATGATGTCCAAATTGACCTATTTGAAAACACTTCTTATCATAGAGTGCCCAAACCTAGAGCAGTTGCCTCCTTTGGGGAAGCTGCCGTTGCTCGAAGAATTAAAAATATGGAGCGCTCCAAAGATTGGAAAGGTGGGAGATGAATTTTTGGGAATAGACATAGAAGAAGAAGAATTATCAGAATCATCCAAAAACAATAACAACAAAGACCTCGTCATATTCCCAAACCTTAAATCTCTCAGCTTCTGGGGTTTGGGGGAGTGGGAAGAATGGAGTGGGATGGGAGGAACAGTAGAAGAAGAAGAAGAAAAAGATAATAGTGGTAATGCTTTTGTTACTAATAATACTCCAAAAATTAAAATAATGCCACTTCTTCATTCCTTGGACCTTGTGGGGTGCGGCATAAAGTCTCTGCCAGACTACCTGTGTAATATTCCATTGAAGAAATTATGGATCACAGATTTCCTAAACCTAGAGCAGTTGCCTCCTTTGGGGAAGCTGCCGTTGCTCGAAGAATTATTAATAAGGAACGCTGAAATGATTGGAAAGGTGGGAGATGAATTTTTGGGAATAGACATAGAAGAAGAAGAATTATCAGAATCATCCAAAGACATCATCATATTCCCAAACCTTAAATCTCTCAGCTTCTGCGGTTTGGGGAAGTGGGAAGAATGGAGTGGGATGGGAGGAACGATGGAAGAAGAAGAAAAAGATAATAGTGCTAATGCTTTTGTTACTAATAATACTCCAAAAATTAAAATAATGCCACTTCTTCATTCCTTGGAACTTCAGTGGTGCGGCAATCTAAAGTCTCTGCCAGACTACCTGCGTAATACTCCATTACTACAGGAATTGGAAATCTGTAGATGTCCAATTCTGGAGCAGCGTTGCGAAAGAGGGATAGGAGATTACTGGCCCAACATTTCTCACATTCCAAACATCCGAATTGGTTATATATATGTGCAAAGAGACGGTCAACTTCCAGAGAGCATTGATTCAGAGGTAACTCTTCTTTTCTTGCAAAACTATCCAATCAAATATATAAAAATACATATATGGATTTGTGCAAATAGACGCAGCTAATTGACTTCTATATTTATCCCATAAAAAAAAATTAATTATAATGCCAACCACGTCCCTTGATAAATTTTCCCAATATCACAAACACACTACCGCCACCAAATCATTCTATTTGTTTGGCTTGTGACCCATATTATGGGTCATTGTGGGCTTTGTTCATTTTGGGTTATTTAAACTAATCTGACATACCTGCTATGCTTTTCTTTTGGACATGCATGTAGATGCATGATGATAGTGACCAGATGCATGTAGATGCAGAAGAAGCTGGAGAATCATCATATAGCTTCTGTGAGATTTGTGTGGAAAGGAAAGATAGTGACCAGATGTTCAAAACTGAGAGTTGTGTTCACTCATTTTGCTCTGATTGCATTGGCAAACATGTTGCCACAAAGATCCAAGAAAGCATAACCGTTGTTACTTGCCCTGGATTGGACTGCAAGGGTGTCATAGAACTCGATGCTTGCAGGGCAGTGCTTCCGAAAGACGTGTTGGACAGGTGGGACAAGGCTCTATGCTTCCGAAACACTGATGATGTGGTTGAGGTGGACAAGACTGAGGGCAGTAATCATGAGAAAGACGATGGGGCTGGGTTTGAGGCGGATGAACAAGTGGAAGTAAACATTGATGAAGGGGATTTTTAAATCTGGACAGTACAGGGCAGTTGACATGCACAGAAGAAGACAGATACATTATGATGAGACTGGGTGTTGAAGAAGACAATGAATGAGGAGGTCAGATTCCCTTTTAAATTTCTCAAACATTACCTTTAAATCTATGTGTCTATTGCTACTTTATGCCTTTTATTTCTAGTTACCTTTAATATTTCTATCTTCGATTAATTGCTTGAATTCCATTGTGTGTTTAGATCAGTGATTTTAATAGATAAAACTTTATTAACTTTTTATTGATTGATTTCAATAAATTTTTGTGTGTGCATGTGTGGGATCATTAATTTTTAGCTACAAGTAGAGTTTTCTCGAATGATGATGGCGAGAGCAAGGAGAGATATAAAGCCTTTGTTTATGAAACTCTCTCCAAGTTTTTTCATAACATAAGATGTTCTTCTTGTAATATTTTTTTGTTCTTGATTTCAATTCCATGTCTTTATTGGCTGGATTGTTATTTGCGCTGTATATTATTTGTTATTTTTTATTTGATTTATTACTAATTCATGTGATTAATCTTAACCATCTTGATAAAAATATGTTTTTGCATTTGCCATTTTGGTGAAATAAAAAAAATTAAACTCTAAATACATTCCTACTATTCCATGTTAATGCCAATATTGTCTCCCTTATAGGATGCTGGCTGGGGCACATCCATCAAGTAATTATGCTGCCCAGGTCAATTTTGTTCTCACTGACTTTATTCTTTTTGAAGGGTTTCCCTGCATTAATTCTTCTTGATCAAATTTGCCAATTTTAAAGAGAATCAATCTTTCTTGAATTAGCTTCACCAAATTCTTGTAGGTTAGAAAATTTTATGAACGATCCATAGCAATGTACATTTCCCTTGTTAGCTGAGATGTGGAGTGTTGCTTGATTGTGCAGTCACCATTTTATCTTGGAGGAGCTAGTGGACTGTTTGAATTTATTGTGAAAAGACAAAGAAAATGGGCACATGGTTATAGTAACTGTTGAAGTTACAAAACTTCTTCTTGAAATAATGCATACAAAAGACTAGCAGGACATGAGTATGGGAATATCTCAGGGGATTTAGGCATGGATTCTAGGATGTAAGTCTTGCTTTGGAGTTAACTATGTTGTTTGCCATGCCTGGAAATTGTGAACATCTCAATTTTGAAATATAGTAAAGAAAGAACTTGGAAATGATTATTTGTGTAGCGACTCATTCTAACTTTAAGGGCTGCCTATTATTTCCTTCATTTTGCTTTCTGACATGGTGCTAGAGACATTAATGTAATTTCAACTGCTTGAGTTGCCCCTTTTCAGTTTAGCAAATGGTAAATGTAGCCTAGAACATGATAGTTCCTTCATTTAGGAACTGTCAGCCTCTATACAAGATGCAAACTTAAGAACCATTGATTTGCTTATAGGTAAATCATGTGGCACTTTACATTTTTTTCACCCATTATCTTGAGCTAAAAATAATATAAATGCAAGGCATTGAGAGTAGTTTGTAGAAAAATAGTATTTGATTAAATGTAATATAGTTTATTTAGCAAGTTGGTCTGGTGGAGGGCCTATCAGGAAAGATGTTCAACATGAAATAAAGGGAGAACCATCTGTAACCTAAGCAGGATTTTGAAGATGAAAACTTGGTCAAACACGGTGAGGTTTATCCATCAAGTTGGCCTTCGGTGTGCCTATTAAGGAAATTGTGGGTTGCATCAGCACAGAGAAAAAGAACCAGGAATTGTTATTTGTGTAGATTCTTTATTCCTTTTTTTTTTTTTTTTTTTTCCCATATAAAAGTTCATTCAAGGGAAATGGTTTGAGATAGACATTGTACATGAGGTCAAAGAAAAACATGATTATTGTAGTGTAATTGAATATGGTTTAGGATCAGTTAATATTGTATGGGTCTTTATGGAATTTCTTTATTTTGGCTATTTAGAATAATGTGACAAATCTTATGCTTTTCTTTTAGGCATGCATGTGGATTGATGATGATCAAGATAATGAATCTGGGCAAGAAATCAATGACAAAGATTATGTGGTTAAGGTATACAAGATTGAGGACATTAGTGATGAAGAAGATGGGACTAAGCATAAGGACTTATCAAAAAAGAAGATTGGACTAAGTATAAGGCGGATGAAGAAGTGGAATAGAGAATGATAAGAAGGTTTTTGCAGAGCTGAACAGAACAGGGCGATTGGCATACACAGAAGAAGATAGAGACTTTAAAGATGAATGATGAGGTGAAATTCCTTGATTACTTGCATGAACATCATTTTCAATCTATGTTTATTGCTACTTTGTCCCTATTATTTCTGGTTACCTTTAATATATATATATCTTGGATCAATTTTTTAAATCCAATTGTGTTTAGATTAATGATTATAGTTGTTACAACCATATTAACATTTTATTGATCGGTTTTATTGAGTTTTTGAGTGTTTGTGTGTCAGGGATCATGAAGTTTAGTTACAAATAGAGTTTTTATAAAATGATGATAGTGAGGGATATGAAGCCTCTGTTATTAAAGTTTGGGTTGACTTTAACTCTCCCTTTTTTAAGATTTATTTGACTCTCCCCTTAGAACCAGAAGGATCAATCCCTCCCTGTTGCCTTCCTTGCCACTCTTTGGGTTTGTGTTCTTTCCTTGAGATAGATACAATCATTATAAAGTAGAGATGAAAATGATTTCAAGTCATAGTACGTGGGTTTTTTTAACACCCTGTTTGATGCAGGAAATTAGGAGGTTTGGCTTACAGTTGCAGCGGTTGGAATACTGAAGACAATTGACGATGACATTCTAGTATTCCTCGAGGCATACACAACTCTAAAATCTGATGGTCATGTATATCTCCCGATAGAAAACCATGATTACACTACTGTCCAAAGGCTCAAGAAATAATTCATGCAACCCATGTTCAAATGTAATGTATTAAGAATGATACCTGTGTTGTCAAGTTAATGGGCTGCTACAGTGGTAAGCTTCATTCACCTAAAAAGCTATTTTAACATAACAAAGAGTTAACACTTGAGAAATTATTGGATTGATCTGAACATGTACTTCTGTTGCAAAGAAAGCTATTTTAAGATTTTTTAAAAATTTTTTCATATAAAAGTTCATTCAAGGGAAATGGTTTCGGAAAAACATTGTACATGAGGTCAAAGAAAAACATGATTACTGTAGTGTAATTGAATATGGTTTAGGATCAGTTAATATTGTGTGGTTCTATGTGGAGTTTCTTTGTTTTGGCCATTTAGAATAATGTGACGTAAATCTTATGCTTTTCTTTTAGGCATGGATGTGGATTAATGATGATCAAGACAGTGAACAAGAAATCAATGACGAAGATTAGGTGGTTGAGGTATACAAGATTGAGGATAGCGGTGATTAAGAAGATGGGACTAAGCATAAGGACTTATCAATTGGACTAAGTATACAATGGATGAAGAAGTGGAAGTAGACAATGATGAAAGCGTGATTTGCAAAGTTGAACAGTACAGGGCGATTGACATACACAGAAGAAGACAGATACATATTATGGGACAGGGTAGTAAGAGGAGGGTGTTGAATCAAACAGAGACTTTAAAAAGACGAAATGATGAGGTGAAATTCCTTGATTATTTTTCATGATCATCATTTTCAATCAGTGTTTATTGCTTTGTGCCTATTATTTTTGGTTACGGTTAATATTTCTATCTTGGATCAATTTTTTGAATCCCATTGTGTTTCAATTAATGATTATAGTTGTTAAAATTTAAAACTATATTAGCATTTTATTGAATGGTTTTTTTGAATTTTTGTGTGTTTGTGTCAGGGATCATTAATTTTAGATAGAAGTGGAGGTTTTTTGAATGATGATAGTGAGAGAGAAGAGGGATCTAAAGCCTCTGTTAACTCTCCCTTTTGCAGCATTTCTTTGACTATTGCCTCAGAACCAGAAGGATCACTCCCTCTCTTGCCACTCTTAGGGTTTGTGCTCTATCCTTGAGATGGAAATGTTCATTATAAAATAGAAATGGAAAAGGTTGCCAGTCATTGTACGCGGTTTTTAATAAAGCCCTGTTTCATGCAGGAAATTAGGAGGTGTGGGCTCACAGTTGCAGTGGTAGGATACCGAACACAATTGATGATGACATTCTAGTACTCCTCAAGGCGTACACAACTCTAAAATTTGATGGCTACATTTTTTATTTTTTGATAAGTAAGAAAAAATTTATTGAACAAGGCCACTTCTTGCAAAAAGCATGAAGTAACAGAAAACCATGATTTGATATTGAAACTCTCTTATCGGACCTTATCCTCTTCCTAGTTTAGGTTATTAATTATCCTTTGTTTCTGGCACTACTGTTAGGAAGCTCAATAAAGTGGTCATACACCCCATGTTCAATCATAAAGCATTAAGAATGGTATCATTGTCATCAAGTTAATGGGCCGCAACACTGGTAAGTTTCATTAATTTGAATAGCTATTTTAATTGAACAAAGAGTTTGGTTTTCTATGTTATGGTCATGTGGAGTAAAATTTGAATTTTTGGAGATCCCTAATTTTGATCAGAATGGGTTGTGTTATTTAGAAGTTTCTACACAATGATAATTTGAAGATTTGAAATCTGTTTAAAAAAGATTATTCTTTTCTGTAGGAAATTTGGAGGACGACCATTAAAGTTGTTGTGGCTTGATTTCCTAAAATCATTGACAATGTCACAGCAATTGGAACTCTGGTACTCTCTATGCTTTAATTGATTTGTTAACTGCAGGTCAAATCTAACTCATCCAAATATAATCTCAATCTGGTATTAGAAACAGCATAAGACTAGAAGATACAAACCATTTATGAGGAAGGGAGATCAAGATCAATCTCAAAGAAAACAACCCATTTGGCTGGTCATGGATTCAGCTGTGGAAAGAAATAAGCATGAGCCTGAATCTTCCAGTCCAAAAGGAAAGTTATGAGAGATTGACTCTTAAAATATGGTACATGATATATTTTTCCCGTAACTCCTGTTTTGTTTGTTCAATTGACAAAAGCATTCTTATTTTTTCTTATACAATGCATGAAAGTCTTTGGTAGCTCTGTTTTGTGACATGAATTGGTACTATCTATGCTAGGTTTCTTTTATGCTCCTCATTGTGCCTAGGAAGTAATAAATTGCTGCATTTCTATTGATTTTGATGTTTGTTAGTTTAGATAAACTTGGAATGAGATTAGGGAAAGGCATCCAGTTGTTAATTAGAGGGCTTTGGTTTGTTTTTCTGCTGCTATTTGCAAGCATGCCTTCATTTGTTGGCTAACTCTTATGGATAGACTTCCCACTCCTGACAGGGTTGGTAAATGGGGATAAGTCTGACCTAGTATGTTTGTTCTACAGGAGAAAGCAAGAGTCCAGAGATCACATATTCCTATGACTGTTCCTTTAATAAAAGGCTATAGCAATAGGTGTTAAGGTTTTGTTTAGTCTGCAAGCACTGAATGATTGGAGTTCAGTGTTTTGTTGAGGTATTCATTCCTTGAAAGTAAATGTTTCAGAACTATTGTTTGCAAGTTGGCTTGGGCTGCCTTCATTAATCATATATGGTGTCAAGGCAATGCTAATGTTCACAAGGGAGTCATTTATAGCAAAGAGACGATCCTGTGTTTAGTGAAAGATGACATTAGACGTCGTTAGTGTAGTTTACAGGGTTCTAGAACTCAGTGCAAAATAGAGCCATTTTGGCTGCAGGGGTATATTAGTGTCTGTTTTAGAGTAGATAGATGTGTTGATTGTTTTTGTGTTTTGCAGTAGTTTGCTGTTTGTGTTGTGTCAAGGTTGAACTATTTTGTGATATATTTGCTTTTTTTTTTTTTTTTAAATTTATCTCAGTCGTAAAAATAAAAAAAAATATATATTTTAACTATTTTTTTGATTGCTCAGATGAAATGTCGCATCCATCACTTCTTTATTGGTTAGAATTTCAAATTCCTTTTTAAATGTTATAACCCCTTGAAATAGAGATAAAAATCTTAAAATTGATTTCTTTTTGAGAACATTTTCGTTGTTGTCTATTGCAATATTATGCCATCTTTAAACTTCCTACTTCTAATTGATGCTTGTTAACTTGAATAATCCTTGTATGGAAGACGTTGGGCTTCTGATCCCCTACTCCTTTGCAAATCTGCCTCCAACAAATGCGTGTGCAAAACTCCACTCAAACTTCATGCACGGTTGATAGAAAGGGCCCATAGAAACTGACAATGGCAAACAGAATGGCAAGGCAGCTATACCAGATGCTTGGGTGTGGCAAATCAAAGATCAGCTCATCAGGGTTTATTTATTTCTCCTTGCCAAAAGAAACAATCCCTGCATATAAAGGAAGTTTGGCAAGAACTTGGGGATATAAGCAAAGATCCTAAACAGCCAATGAAGTAAGGCTTTCTTTTTTGCATATTAATGTTCCCAATGACTAAATCTTCTCTTATGGTTGTCACTAATGACTCAGATCACAGATGAGGATCATTAAGCTAGTTGCACAAAGTTATATGCATGGAAAATGGTGTTGTGCACTATGGTGTTGAGCTTTATAGCGACGATGACTTCAAAAATTGGGTTTTAGTTTCACCATTTGAAGCCTTAATGTCTTCGTTTCCTCCTCATCATTAGGCATTCATTGAAGGTTTGCCTTTTCATGACTTGAACATCTATCCGATCTTTCTTTCGAAATTCATTACCCATAGTGTTTGCTGAGATTGTGCTTGTGTAGAGTCAGCCTCTTATTTGCAAAGTACCTGAAGCTGAACCATATAAAAATTTGGGTTTTGGCACTTATGTGCTGAGGTTGTTTTCTGTTAGCCTTTTCATATTATCTAAAGTAGAACAATATAAATAGTGGCAGCCCAGGCTAGTTTGTACAACTACTCCTCACTACAACATTATTTCTTTACAACAACTCCAGCGATTATTAATCAAACTGTTGCCAAATCCTTCTAGAGAAGGAGCATTCACATTGAAAGAACAAATGCTCCTTGCTTTCCATACAACTCTTGCAGAAACTAGAGTTTCATCTTTGTATCCTCACCTAATTAATATTTCAAACTTTGCTCATAAGTACGTTTTTCTATTTTCTATCCTTTGTCCAGAATCATTGATCTTGTTTGTAAAAACTAATGCAGTTTAAACCTATTGGAGAAGCACAGTTTTATATTGGTGAAAATTGTTGAGCAAGGATGCACCTCAGATAGCCATGTCTTACATTCTGGTGCAAGATATATTTGGTAAGCTCCATCAGCTGCAAAGCTTGATACGTTAGAATAACAAAGCTCCCTTCCTCTCTGCCCCATATCATTTACATTGTTAATAAATTTCTATACTAAGTCCATAGATTGCAACTATGCTGAGTGAAGAGGTACTATTCAACATTGTGAATGTAGCATGTCATGGATGTGAAGTAGAAATAAGGTCAACCAGTGACAAATGAATTGGAAACTAGGCAATTGGCATTATGCATATCTGTAAGTACCACTTTCCATATCTTTTTTGTTTGAATGTGAATGACTGGTTTTCAGGTTTATCACTCTAGGGGCAGGTGGTGGTTTCTAAAGTTACAGAAAAATTTGTTTGTACAAGTGCATGATTTTGTTAAATTTCATTTTTCTGATAATTAATGACCTAAGATAATATTGCAGGTGAGAGAAGTGCTAGTGTGTTAATAATGTTCAATCAGCCAGTGGTATATGAATGCTTTGGTTCATCATCCCTTGGTGATTCTCCAAACAATTTGGGAGGCTACTAGCTATGTGATGACACGGGGCAATCAATCAGCCATTACTTTTACTGGTACTTAAGCTGTTGGCACCTTATTAATTAGTACTATAAATGCTGGGTTACTTTTACGCTCCTCATCGTGCCTAGGAAGTATTGAATTGATTCTTTTCTATTGATTTTGAAGTTTGTTAATGTAGATTAACTTGGAATAAGATTTGGGAAAAGCATTTAGTTGTTGATTGGAGGGGTTGGTTTTGTTTTCAGCTGCTATTTGCAAGCAGTACCTTCATTTCTTGGCTAACTGTTATGAGATACTTCCCACTCCTGACATGGCTAGTAAATGAGCAAAGGAAATGAAAGAAGAAACACTACTACTTGCACTGCACTGCGCGGTGGGAATCTGCTTTTGGACTTGTTGGCAGTGACGAGGAGGAGGGAGCAAAGAATGCAGAGAAATTCTGATGGTATTTTATTTATTTATTTGGAGATCTTGGTAAAAATATATTTGTGTTTTCGCAATCGCAGCTCTGAAAGTGGAACCAAACGCACAGGCACACACACACAATAAGGGTTTATAAGGGGCAAAAAAGTAATTAAAACCTAGACTATTCAGAAACCAAACCTCCCGGGCCTCCTTCTTCTTCAGACTTTCAGCAGTCAAAAACCACTACCAACAACAACAGTTTCAGGCAAATGCAATATTAATATTAATAATGAGCCCAAAACCACACTTTCAAATTCAACAGTTTCAGGATCACATCCTATAGTAAATATGTTTTCATTGCCATTAATAAGTTTTAAAATTTAGCCTATGTTGTTGTCTTCACGCGAACAGCTCCAATTTATTTCTTTGGTAATTATTTGTTTGTGCATCTCAAGAGTTTATTCATTCAGAGTAGCAGGAGCTCAAGAAGGTCTTCAGTGGTTTGTAAGGTAATGCAATTTGATTTAGCATTATTTTTGGTTTTCTAAGTTATGGTCACATGGAGTTAAAATTTGAGATTTTTGAGATCCCTAATTTTAAGTGGATTGGGCTATGTGATATTAACAAAGTTTCTACACAATGATAATTTGTGGATTTGAAATTTGTATGAAAGATTACTCTCTCTGTAGGAAATTTGGAGGACTACCCCCAAAGTTTTGTTGGCTGGACTTCCTAAAATCATTGACAATTGTCACATTAATTGGAACTCCGGTACTCTCTATGCTTCAAATGACTGTCAACTAGGTCACATCTAGCTCATCTCAAGATAATCTTAATCTGTTTGGCACTTATGATTCAGATCAAAGAAAGGTCCTCTGGATTTTACAAATAGCATAAGCCTAGAAGATTAACACAAAAAACTTGCAATGGATGATGAAGAAAGGTCAAGATCAATCTCAAAGAGAAAATCCCAGCTATGTGGTCACAGATTAACACTACTAGTCATGGTACTTGATATAATTTTCCCTTAACTTGTGTTTTGTTTGTTCAATTGACAAATGAGTCCTTATTTTTGCTCCCTATTGTGCTTCAGAAGTAAATAAATTGTTGTTTTTCTATTCATTTTGTTAATGTAGATCAATAAGATTAGGTAAAAGATTCCAGTTGTTGATTGATGGTGTTTGGTTTGGATTTGTATTGCTATTCCTAAGCATTCCTTCATTTGTTGGCTAACGTTCATGGATAGAATTCTCCCTAATGACAGGGTTGCCAAATGGAGATACAATTGTGATCTCGTTTATGTGTACTGCAAGAGAAAGTTGGCGTCAATGTTGGGCTGCATAAGATGGGTATCTTTCTCAAATATAACGGTTAGTTTATTAAAAAATAATTGTTCTTATAATGTCCTATAATCTGATGTGGAAACTTATAGTTAGCCATGAATTATGGAAAACACACATCATGTTGGAGAAACATGTTGGACTGTGTAAAACGCTCAAAAATCATTTTGGAGATATAAAGTTTCCTGGAACATGGTGTTAAAAATTAATGTTGTATTTTAAACTTCTTTTTTGGTCATTTTCTTGCATGCATGTTATCTATAGTGTGCATGTTAGGCAAGTGTAAAGCCTCAATTATGTCTAAAGAGATATTCATGTATTTGGAGCAGTCTAAAATCAGTATAGGGGGAAAATTTACAGTTCCTTCCTCTGTCCCTTGTCCTAAAAATTGATGGGCAAATGATAAGCCTTTGTTTGCTTGTTTTGCAGATCCTAATTACATGATCTGTGTTGTTCTGAGCAATGCATCTGAAACGTGTGCTCAACCCTCCTTGCACACAGGGCTATTCATGGTTTAGTGGCAGGGTATATGGATTATATTCACAGTCGAGCCTATTAATGGGAGGCATGCTTACATTCCATTCCCTGTAAGTTTCTTCTTGGTTGGAAATTTTTTATCTTCCTTAATCATGTCTGGCTTTCTGTGTGAGCTATATGTATGTGTTTGTGGGTTTGCACATATGTCCAACCGACCTTTAAATATCTGGCCTGTTTTACACATAGCTTGTTGCACCTATTGATCTAGAAACATGATCAATGAATCTGTAAGTGACTACAAGTTTTTATTCAAAATTTCATTCAATGATAAATGAGTTTTTTCAACTGGGGCAGGAGCATATTGGTTTTATTATTGGCAACTAGCCAGCAATATAATATGGACTTGTTTGCTCATTTTGTGCTTGCAGTGTTCAATTGAGAAACAAAGCAAGGTCATGATAAATGACATGATGTGGGCATAACTACAGTCTTCAACCAATCAGCCGAGTTTCTTAATGACTTGGACCATACAGATGTCCTTGATCGAGGATAGAAAGAAGGGATGTACCACAAATCTTATCAATATATAGGCAGAACCATTTGGAAGCAACAAGATCTAAGCATATATGAGTTCCCAAAGATGTAATGAGGACATAGTGAAGAAGAACCACTTGGAACACCATTTTAGAAGCAAAAATGGCTTAATAAAGTGATTAGCAGCACTTTCCAATCAAAGTAGCTGTTAATTTGATGTTTTCTGTGTTATTGTATCCCTTTGTTTTTTCCTGCATGTTGATACTAATTATGTCAAGTACGCCGTCTAAAATCTTTGTGGTTTGTTCTAGCATTGCTGATTTGTAAGATTTTTGGGTGAAATTATCCTATGTAGATGGGGCCTACTTGAGCTTCTTGACACAATGCTTTCGTAAAGAACCACTGTATATTATTTTGAATATATAAGAAATCTGAGTCTGCATGCGTATCTTTGAAAAAGGCCTTAGAGTATCCATATCTACCTCCGGAAATTTTGTCATATTCGAGTTCTTCCTCTATAAAACCTTTTCTTTTAATTATTGACTGTTTCCTAATATCAAATATGCCACTTCCATTAGAAAGCCCCATTCCTTTGCTCTGAAGGCTACAAAAGCAATTCCATCTGTTGAGACTCCAAATTCCAATAAATAATGAAACAGGTCAGCCTCCTATCTATAGAGCCATTCCCAATATGTATATTGTCACAAAGCAGATATTTACCCCCAAATTTTCTGCCTGTCTTCAGGTTCCTTCTCTAGGACTTGTATATCTTGCTTAGCTTCTCTAGACTTAGGTGATTCTCTAGTTTCAATGATCTTTTGTCATTTAACCCTTAAATTTTCAACAGATTGCTTACAGACAATGAGATTCTCTAGTTCATTATGTGGCGCATTCTGAATCAACTGTTCCTTCTTTCCTTTCCGGGATTTATTCAAAACAAGGGGCTAAAAAAGTAGGAATGTTGTTTTAGCTTGGAGTTTTCTGGCTTGTTAAAATCGTCTCCACAATCCTTTTTCTATTATTCCCCGTAAATCGTAGTAACGTTTAACACAACCTCCAAAATCGATGGAGCTTGCTGGCTGCTGCTTTGATTGTAAATTTAGGATGCCGGTCCATCTAGCTCTAGGCCTCCAAGGTGTCTCGTTACCTAATTTTAGTTAATTTAGTCAAGTTCAGATTGGCTCATTTTAGTTTTTTATTTTTCACAATTTTTTTTCTCATATACTCTTGGGTTGGACTCATCAGTGTGAACAAAGTGAAAGATGCAAAAATTTTGGTTTAGGGTTATAACATGAATTTGACGAGTAATTATTCAGTATTTTAGGAGTATAATAAATATATGCTCCCTTTTCTTACATGATAGTAATCTATATATATATATATATATATAAAACCGAAGCTTTTGCTGGCACCACAATTTTCCACGTCAGCATATCACAATATTTAAAAAATAAAAAATAAAATTAAAAACACTATACTTATCTTCTTTTTTTATTTTTCTTTTTTTGGATAAAATCTGATATTTTAAGCTAAGTTTAATCTAAAGATTTTTTTTTTTATTAAATCTGCTATAAAAGGATAAGTATCTGCCCTATATTAGAATTTATTAATTTACAACCCTAATCCCCCCTCAGCCTTCACGCCACCTCCTTCTTCTTCTTCTTTTTTTAAAATTTTTTTAATGATTTATTATTAAATTCTAATGATTTATTATATTATAATTTATTAATTTAGAACCCCACCCCAATCAACTCCCCTTCAACCTTCACGTTACTTTCTTCTTCTTTTTTTTTTTAATTCTTTAATTCTAATTTATTATTGTATTAGAATTTATTAATTTACAACCCTAATCCCCCTTCAACCTTCACGTCACCTCCTTCTTCTTCTTCTCCTTTTTTTTTTTAATGATTTATTATTAAATTCTAATGATTTATTATATTAGAATTTATTAATTTAGAACCCCACCCCCAATCAACTCCCCTTCAACCTTCACGTTACCTTCTTCTTTTTTCTTTTTTCTTTTTTCTTTTAATTCTTTAATTCTAATTTATTATTATATTAGAATTTATTAATTTACAACCCTAATACAAGTATACAACTCCCTTCAGTCTTCACGTCTAAAACAACCTCTCTGTTTCCCGTCAGCCTTCACGTCTAAAACAACCTCTCTGTTTTCTAATATACGCTGGCACCCCAAAACTCAGATCTTCCCGCTGCCGCCACCACCATGGATCACCGCCACTACATCGATTTCTTTTTGCCTCTCCATCGCCGCTCAATCCAGCCCATCATATTCTAGGTCGGCAAATTATTTTGAGGTAATTAAAACATGTTTTTTACTTTGCATAATTTCTATATATTGCTCTCTCTCTATCCGCTTCAATTGTTCATGGAATTTTGTTAGTTTGTGGCTGTGGGTTGCTTTGGATTTAAGTTTTTTTTTTTGGTTTGTTTTTGTTTTTCATGGAATTTTGTTGGTTTGTGGCTGTGGGTTGCTTTGGATTTAAGTTTTTTTGTTTTTGTTTTTTTTTTCTTTGCAGATTTCCACGTTTTCTTCTTCTTCCTTTGTTGTCAAATCTATGGCAAAGAAGAATCATGAAATTTTTGTTATTAGATTTTTTTTTTCCTTTTTTTTTGTATGCGATTTTTATTGGATTTTTGGTTTTTTGGGATTCTTCTATTTGGTTTTAATTCTGGGTTTGTTTTAGTTGATATATAGTGTTTTTCTCATCTTCATTTTACATTGGTTTGGATTTTCTTTTTCCCTTTTTTTTTTTGGTTATGCAATTTTTATTGGATTTTTGGTTTCCTAGGATCTTCTATTTGATTTCAATTTTGGGTTTGTTTTGGTTTGATATATAGTGTTATTGTCATCTTCATTTACATTGGTTTTGCCTTTTTATAAATTATTATAATCTTTGGGTCTTCATATATGATAGCCTGTGGAATGTTATGTTGGGGTTGCCGCTATTTTGGATTCCATGGGAATTTTTTTTAAAGGTTGGGGTTGGTTAGTATAAGTACTTGAGATTGCTGAACATGTGTTTGATAGAATGCTCAGGTGTTTGTTCTCAGATTCATTTGTAATATGCCTTTTGTTCTCTGTTTAAAAGAATTCAACTACAAGAAATTACAAAAAGGTTATGGTTTGATATATAGAGTTATTGTCGTCTTCAATCTAATAAGACCGTGCCAATTGCATGGTTAACTCCAAAAAAATTTTAATCAATTTTTTTTCTATAGAAAGCTGTGCTATTACCCCAGTCCATTAAAAATCACTACTCATGTTTTAGTTTTAAAGTTGTAATATCTATTGGACAATATAGTATTTTGTGTTTCAATGTATTAATATTGTTCTTTTTTTAAAACAACAAAAAAAATTGTTATATTTGAATGATATCTTGAATAATCACTAAATATATATAGTATATTATTAATGTCAACTCTTATTCATAAGCATTTCATTTAATTATATAAGTTATTCCAACTAAAATAAAATGAAATGAAGATTTGAAATAATATTTTAAACTAGCATAAATAAATATTCAATATAAACTAAAATTAATAAATTTTTCTTTTTTAAAATCTAATTTTCAATAGTTTCCCGTGCATCGCACGGGTTAGCGACTAGTTAAATTTATAGTGGAAATGATAGTAAGTATGCATTTATTGTATTCCTAAAAATATTAAAAAATTACACGAATTTGACTTTCACTTGTACTAGTTGCGGACCTGCGTGTTGCGCGTAATAATTATTTTTATGATGGTTTTATTAAAAAAAAAATTTACAATTTAAACTAATCTAATAATGAGTAATGTATTTCGTAATTATATTTTTATTTATTATATGAACAATCATAAATGTAATATAGGAACAATCCAAAACACCAAAAAAATGTAAACTAAAAAAAATTAATAAAACTTAACAATGATTAATTGAACCAATATTAGGATAAAATTTTGTTTTTGATAATCTATTAAGGTTATTTTCTTTGTAAAAATTATAATTTCGACCGCCCAAAACATATTATCAAATAAACAATTATTAGCAAAATCTAAGAATTAAATTTCTATACATGCATTGTTATAAAATAATAATAATAAAATTAAAATTGCAAAAGTTGAAATTTGTCACCTAGCCGATTGTTTTTGTTTGGCTAACCTTTGCTTTTCTTTAAATAAATGGCATTATAGAGTACTTCGAATACAACTATTAAGAGTATTTTGTCCACCACAAAGGATTAGAAAATAAACAAAAATTAGTAAAATCTCATAGTTTAACATCTAAATTGAGTACTATAAAAAATCATGCTATGTAATGGAATAAATACCAAATTAGCCAAATCATGCTATGTAATAGAATAATATTATATTTTTATATGCTATATTTAATTCTTTAGAACACAATAGGATAATATTTAACAATCAAAGAGAATAATAATAAATAATAATAATAAAAAAAAAACAACAACAACAACAATTTAAAAAACAAAACTAAATCACAAATTAAAAAACAAAACTAAATCGCATTAACCCAAAATAGAGTTTTAAAGAATATAACTAATTATCAACCTAAAGTAGAGATGCAATAAAAATAAAAAAATCCAGCAAAATATTTAGAGAGAGAGAGAGAGAGGGAACCTTTTTTTTTTTTTTTTTTGAGGGAAAACTATGCATAGAATAGAAAAGATAGTGACAAATTTATAGTAAGAGGATGTGAATAAGAACAGATAAAAATAAAGGAAGATAAAGGGAAAGAGGAAGAAGGATATTAAGGTAAAGGGTAGTAGGGAGATGAAAAGGTAAAGAAGGGAGAAAGATTAAAGAAGTAGTGAGAAGATGAAATGGTAAGGGAGAGAGAAAGGATGGAGAAGTGTAAATATTAAAAAAATAAATGTTAAAAACAATTATAAGAAAATTGGAAAAAAAAAAAAAAAACCCTAAAGCTTGAAAGGCTTCAACGTTTTGTTTTGTTTTGTTTTGTATTTTTTTTTTTTCTTCCTTTAAGCTGAAAATACTCACACAAAACCCTAAAGTTGAACTGAAAAGGCTTTGGGTTGGGCTTGATAGTGGAATTAAATAAATAAGAGGTGGACTTGATTAATTATACAGATTTATTATAGGGTGACAGTGGATGTAAATAAATAACTAGTGGGTTGGATTTATTACAGGGTGATAGTGGAAGTAGATAAATAAGTAGTGAGCTGCATTTATGGGGTTGAAAATTGTAAAAACCATTTTAAAATTGTAGGACAAATTAATATTTAAAAAAAAAAGAAAAAAAAGAATGACGTAGTAACTGATGTGGCGCAACGTGAGAGCAGTAGCATTAAACGCTATACTTCAGTTTTTAGTAATACATAGATTTGAAAAGTACTATCGCTAAAGATTTTGTTTTATATATATATATATTTATTTATAGAGGATTGTTTATTCCGAACATAAAGAGGATCACGTTATAAGCAATATCACCTACTTCACATTAGCAATAATATCACGAAGCTAGCTAATTGTAATCCAATTTGAATTGCTGGTCTTCCTTGAAGCATCAGCATTAAAGAATGCTATCCTATTCTATTTTACCATCTCAAAAAGCCACTTTATTATTTATACCATATCATTTTACAATACCTCCCACATCCCAAAACTTTATTTTTATTAAAATATTATTCTTTAATTTTTTTTTATTATTTCTTTCTAACCGATACTTTTTTTCAGACTAGGCATGATTCCATTTTCCTGAGCTTTCCAACAGTATTTTTTTTCCTCAGTCTCCCTCAACCTCTAGCACTGGTTCAACACACAGAGCCACACACACAGACCCATGATACACCGATCAACCTATCCAAACCCATCACCACACACAAACACAAACCATCAAACCATCAACAAAGCCACACACACAAACACAAACCATCAACAAAGCCACACACATAAACACAAACCATCAAACCATCAACAGAGCCACACACACACAAACCATCAAACCAGTTAGAGCCAACAACGGCCACCACACCCACCACCCAAGCCACCGATCAGAAACCCACGCCGTCGATTTGAAACCCAACCGATTTGAAACCCACCGGAGCAAACCCATTCAAAAAAAATCATCACCAGAGCCACCATCGGAGCTATCGATGATCAACCCAACCGATCCACCCACCGATCAATAGATCCACCGTTTCAAACCCACCATCAACCAATCCCAGCCCATCGATCCAAACCCAGCTCGCTGATCCACGATGAGAGATGAGAGAGAGGCCGTGTGAAGCTTCGCTGATCCACGACCAACAACCCACTTCAACCACAACCTAACCACGATCAACGACCAAACACCGGACCCAACCACGACCCACAACCCCTTTAAGCACCGGTCACAGCCAAAAAAAAAAAAAAAAAAACCACAACCACCACAGTGACCCACGCCAAAAACCACAACCACCATTGACCCACGCCATCACCCACAACCCAAACACCGGACCCACAACCCAACCACAATCCAAACACCAGACCCAACAGAGAAGGAAGAGAGAAGGAAGAGAGAGAAGAGATGGTGTTTGGGTCTGAAGAGAGGAGAGAGCAGATAGAGAAATAGAGAAGGAAGAGAGAGAAAAGAACTAAAGTACCAAGACAATGGAGAGAGAAATTTCGAGGGTGGAATAAAAAAAAAATATATATATATATATATATATTTTTAGAAAACTGCTACAGTACAATTCTAATTTTAGAATTGTACTATAGCACTATTGCAAAAAATTTTGCAATAGTGGGGTTTACAATTTTTTGATGCAAATATTTTTGAGCCATGAAATGCCAAAAAGGCCTTAAATATGGCATTGGCATTCTTCAATGCTAATGCTCTCTGGCATCATCAAAACTTCTAGCTCATGGATCTCTGTTACTGTCACCCCCAACAGTGGCACCTGCCTACCTCTACTTCTAATGATACTTTAATTGTTCTGATTTGTCTAAACGGGTTGCTGTACTGGATTTTTATGGTCTTTCGAGGGACAATCAATTCTTTGAAGTGGTCCAATTTCGAGGGATTTTTTTAAAGAACGTTTCAGTCTCATTAGTCTGGTACTTTCTAATTGCAATGTTTAATTTCCATAAGAAGAATTTTAAATTACGGTCACAGCCCATCTGTATGGGCAATGGATCAAGCTTTCAAATAAGGAAGCTATCACATTCATATATAATGCTTATGGAAGCATATATATGACAGATTTAAAAAGCCCACAGTCTCTTTTTTTTTTTTTTTTTTTTTTTAAACTAACACTAAAACTGTTTATCAAAAAAAAAAAAAACACTAAAACTAGAAGCATATAAATATTCTATTAAAAAACAAGAATTAATGCTTATGTAATATTACTTGCGTAAATGTACATTTTTTAAAAGCATCCAACAAAGTTTGAGGCATGGGTTCCAGTTAGTTCAGCTGGTAAAATCTCTGATGGTTGTATAAGAGATCCGGAGTTCAATCCCCGCTTATACCAAAAACTAATTGGTGTCTTAGTATGATAATAAAGAGCTATTATCAGGAGCAGAACCTATAAGTTGAAACTTTCTCAAAAAAAAAAAAAAAAAAAAAAGCTTGAGCCTAACACATGCAAGGTCCTTTGGCTTTCCCTTCTTCTTTTTTTTTTTTTTTAATATTTCTTTGCTTTTATTTCACACCGCTTAATCTTATAGCCTCTTTCTCAAGCTAACACTTAGAAGTAAAGCTAGAAACGTAAATATTCTTCCTTGTGTAAATGTTCCACTCTTTACAGCTCCCAAAAAAGCTTGAAGTTTGTGATTTTATTTATTCGGTGGCAAAGAAATCTTCTAACCGTTACATGCCAATATGCAATGTCAAGATGTCCTTACATTGAATCTTTGTGCTTGTCTAGGGTCTTGTAATTGAATTGGCACCTTCCCATGTATAAGGTGCTTAGAGGTTTAGGAGAAAAAATGTTTGAGCTGCAGGATTAATAGCATATTGTAATTGGCTCTAGAATTGTTTAAAAGTCATATTAATTCTAGGGATTATGGGAAAGTTGAGCTACAAAACTATTGATTATTTTTTGTTGTGTGTCCAACAAAAATGTGCAGGGTTCAAATCCCCTTCTTTTTTGTTGTAACTATCATATTATTATTATTATTATTATTATTATTATTATTATTATATATATATTAATTATAAGAATCCATTATGGTTTTAAAAATACGATTGCAAAGGGAACCGAAAATAGTGAGTGGTTCTAAACTTCTAGGTTCTTTGGTTCGATTCAAATTGGATTGATTCTTTAATCTTTTCACACTACAATTTTTGTTTTAAAATCAATTTATTTAATATTTTTAACATTATACCTAATATCTCTATAATGATATATTAATAATTAAATATTAACGTTACCCTTTTTTATTACAAATTCAATAAGGATGAAGATATCTACATATACTATAAAACTAAAACCTATGACTTTTTGTTAACTTCCTTAGAACTTGCCACGTAAGCTTTGCACCCTCCACAATTTTACGGCTCATTTATTTTTTAAACCATACACCAATACTCTTTATAAAACCCAACTAAAACTTTACAGTTTACACCAATACTCTTTATAAAACCTTACTACAAAACCATACACAAGAAACCCATTTGCGGTTCAGTTACTTCCTTCTCTACTCCAATCTTTGTCTTTACCCTTCGCTTCAGTAGTCAATACCATCTGAAACTTGGCTTTAAGTTGCAAATGGTTTGGGTTTGCTTCTGAATTGTGGTTTGTCAAGGGCCTGAGTTTAGCTTGATCTAATATGTTTTTCATCTTTGGAATTTCGGAATATACCAAGATAATTAAAGTGGGAATTATCTTGGAGTTAAGAGAGAAAGCCACGTAAGGAAGTGGAAGACAGAGAAAAGGAAAGGTAAGGCATGGGATGGGGCTTCTTTGTGAATTTGTCCAAAGGATTGTCTTAAGGTTTTTGTTTTTCTTCTAGCAAATGGAATGCAGGAATGGTCAGATAATAAGTTTACTATTTTGATTTCATGGGTCAATTTGAAAAGAATTTTGAGGGAGTAGGTAAAATATATAATATTTCAGGGACAAAATTCTAAACTTCTCTGTAGATATATGTACTAGTCTTTGGTTTTTCAAAACCTGGGTCCCAAGTCCCAACCCACGCATAGGTCCATCCCTAAAAGAGAGTGCCTCTATAAATTATAAAGTCCTAACTATAAGATCAAATTTGTAAAGTTAAAATTTCATGCTCTTATAAAGTCCTTAATAAAAGGATGTTATAAAGAAATTTACATATTTTTCCCTTTTATTTTGTATTTAATTTTTTTTTTATTATCACGAGTTAAAGACTTGCCTTTTGTTTACTTTTATGAATTTTATTTGCAATAGAAAGTATAAAATATAAAAAATTATTTTCTGCATATGTTATGTCATACCTTAAGGCAACATATTTTTTGCGCACGACCATACTATCTAATTGTTAGTCTTTCTCCCTCAAAAGATTGAATCCTTTGTTTGTTCAATTATTTGGGTGATTGATTTTTCTAGATAAGCTTTGGTTTGGGAATTTTTTTTCTACTAATAAAGCAAAGTCACACTCAAAAGTTTTTATTTACAAAATCTCGCCTTATATAATGATTTAGTGTAAAATGCTTTATTTTTCCCCTAAAAAAAACTTGCAATTTTTTTTAAAACACTTTCAAATAAAAAAAATAGATAATTTAATTTATTATTAAATTTAATATAGGCATAAATGCCCTTTTGAAGTTTTGATCCTTATGTTTTAACCTTATTTCCATTTTGGTCCCTACATTTTTATTTTACCGTTTTTAGTCCCAAAGTGAAAAACATGTTCCATTTTGGTCCCTACCATCATCAAAATAACGGAAATATTCTATGTAGCAAACGGAGTGCACTATTGGCACATAAAGTGTCTATGTAGACATTAAAATAATAATAATAAATTTAATTAATATTAAAATAATGCCACGTCAGCATTTTACATATTAAAAAAAAGCCACTCCAGAAAAACAATTAAAACAAAAATCTAAACTTATGATTTTTAAAATAAAATAAAATATCTTTTCTTTTTCTTTTTTTTTCGGAAGAACATAATCATGTATGGTTTTTGTGTTCTTCCTTGCACATGACTGTTCATATCCATGTTCTTAGCAAATTATTCCTTTTTTTTTTCCTTTTATGTTTGATGGGAGTGATGAGAACACATTACCTTGACGAAGTCAACCTAGTGACGAGGTCATCCTTGGCGACGAGCAGCCATCACTAACGAGGAAAGGAAAGTCATTCAATGATGCCAGCAAGTAACCTGGGTAGTTACGAAACCAGCAAAACAGACCGTTGGAGCCTAATAAAAGCCCCATAATTGGACTGGAGGCGTTACTAAAGAGAGGCATTAACACCCCAACGGCTAGCAGTCAAGATCACATATATAAAGTCCTTACATTGGCAGCATAAGGTACATACATACTGATACTCTGAGAAAATACCTATTACTTTCTAGTTTTGTGAATTGCTTTATCGTTCTAACTTTGGCATCGAAGGCGTTGTGGCAAGCACCACACCGGTGACCCCTTTTTGAGGACACACAGGTGCTGACGGGGAGTTTCATCTGCTTATTACGACTGACGAGTTTACACTTCATCAATTTGGCGCCATCTGTGGGGAGACATTCTCAAATTTATATTTGAAAACGTAGTTTCCATCAACCCTCTACATTCAGATGGAATCCAACCTAGATTCAGCAGCCTTGGCCCAGCAAGTCCAAGCCCTTGCAGCCACCATTGAAGAACTCACCAAACAGAACCAGGAAATGAAGCTACGGCTCCAGCAGGTTCAACAGGCTCAACAGGAAGAGAACCGGTCCAAGGGTAACCCGGAGGGAGAAGGGGATAGCCACCAGAGAGGAACCCCTCAGAGGCCAACTACTCCAGACGAGCAGAACTCAGATCTCCTTCGAGAAATGAGGAAGGAGATGGACGAACTGAGGAGCGCCATTAAGGAGAAGACAGACCGAAGCGTAGACAAAATGGTAAGGGTTACGGATTCACCTTTCACCGTCACGGTACTCGAATGCCCTGTACCGTCAAAGTTTCGCTTACCTCAACTTGAGCCATTCGACGGACTAAAAGACCCTCAGGATCATCTTAATACCTTTAAGACGACTTTGGGTCTTCAACAACCACCTGACGAGATACTTTGTCGTTCCTTCCCGACGACTCTCAAAGGAGCTGCAAGAAAATGGTTTACGAAGTTGCCAAACTCGTCCATAGACAACTTCGATCAATTAAGTAGTGCCTTCTTGCGCCATTTCATAGGGGGGCAACGTCCGAAGAGGCCGGTAGACTATTTGCTCACCATAAGGCAGGGAGAGAAGGAAACTCTGAGGTCGTATGTCAAACGATTCACCCAGGAGACTCTGGAGGTGGACGAAGCTGATGACAAGGTGCAGCTGACGACCTTCAAGGCGGGGTTGAGGTCCAGAGACCTTGTGGCCTCCCTCGCAAAGAACCCCCCAAAGATGATGGCGGAAATGCTCCTGAAGGCACAGAAGTACATGAATGCTGAAGATGCTCTAGCTGCCATAAAGGATGCCGAGAAGCCAGGAGACAAGGCCAAGAGGGAAGACAACCGCAGGGGGCAGAAGAGAGATCGATCAGGCCGTCGGAACAATGACGGGAACAGGAGGAAAGATGATAAAAATCCTCGGACGGTAAGATTTACTCCTTTGGTTATGCCTGTTGACAAAATCTTCACGCAGATCAAGGACGAGCATTATCTCAAATGGCCCAGACCATTGCACTCATCCCCCAATGTCCGTGACAAGAACAAGTATTGCCGGTTCCACAAAGATCACGGCCACCACACGGAGGATTGCAGAGACCTAAAGGAGCAAATAGAGGAGTTAATACGGAAAGGGAAGTTACAGAAATATGTGAAGAAAGGAGAATATAGCAAGTTCAGGGACGACAATAAAATCCAGCATGAATCCTTCTCCCGGGATGACGACCGTCCGTACCAGCCTCCACACAAGGTGATCGGGGAGATAAACATGATTACTGGAGGACCGTTTTCAGAAGGATCGTTTAAATCACTAAAAAAGGCATACCAGAGGCAGTGAACAGCGTCCACGCCATACCTCCATCCAAGCACCGACGAACATACCAGGACGTGTCCTTCAGTGAAGGAGACGCCATGGGAGTGAAGCAGCCCCACAATGATCCCTTGGTCATAATGCTGAATATAGAAGGGTTCAATACCAAGAGGATCCTCGTCGATAACGGAAGCTCCGCGGACATCATCTACTTCCCAGCCTTCCAGTAGCTGAGACTAGATCCTAAAAGACTGCGCCATTTTGACTCTCCACTCGTCATCTTCAGCGGAGACAGGGTCTACCCCAGGGGCATAGTGACATTGACGGTGACGGCAGGGGCCTACCCAGTACAGTTGACCCGACAAGTAGACTTCCTGGTGGTAGATTGTCCCTTATCCTACAATGTCATCATTGGGAGGCCCACCCTCAACAAGTGGAAGGCGGCGACGTCAACCTACTGTTTGAAGGTGAAATTCTCAACAGATGATGGCATCGGTGAAGTGAAAGGAGATCAAGTCCTGGCAAGAGAATGCTATCAAGCCGTCCTGGCCGGGAAGGAGAACCACACATGGATGATTGAAGAAAAGGAAGAAGACAGGATAGAGGCCCTGGAGACGGTGGAATTGGTAGAAGGAAAAGCGAACAAGACGACCAAGATAGGAACGACGTTGAGCCCTGAGATGAGAACAAGACTCATAAGGTTCCTTAAAGAGAATCTAGATGTCTTCGCATGGAGCCACGAGGACATACCGGGCATATCTCCAAAAGTCATCCAGCATAAGTTGAATGTGGACCCAAAACGGAAACCCGTCCAGCAACGACGAAGAACCTTCGCCCCAGAACGAGATCAGGCAGTTGCAGAGGAAGTTACCAAACTCCTGACGGTTGGATTCATCCGGGAGGTGTATTATCCTGAATGGCTCGCAAACGTCGTCCTGGTGAAGAAAGCAAACGGGAAATGGAGGATGTGTGTAGACTTCACCGACCTGAACAAGACATGCCCAAAGGACAGCTTCCCTCTACCAAGAATAGACCAGCTCGTGGACTCCACAGCTGGGCACAAGTTACTGACATTCATGGACGCCTTCTCAGGGTACAACCAAATAAAGATGGCTGAGGAAGACCAGGAGAAGACCGCCTTCATCACAAGTCAAGGACTCTACTATTACAAGGTAATGCCTTTTGGGCTGAAAAATGCTGGAGCTACGTATTAGAGGTTGGTGAACAAAATGTTCAGTCAATAGATTGGCAGGAACATGGAAGTGTACGTGGACGATATGCTCGTCAAGAGCAAAGAAGAGCTTACACATCTGGACGACTTGAAGGAAACGTTTGCAACCCTCAAAAAACACTAGATGAGGTTGAATCCAAGTAAGTGTGTTTTTGGGGTAGCCTCGGGGAAGTTCCTGGGATTCATGGTGTCCCAGAGAGGAATAGAAGCAAACCCAGAAAAAGTACGAGCCATCATTGACATGGCCTTACCCAAAACCGTCAAGGATGTTCAAAAACTCACAGGAAGGATAGCGGCTTTAAACAGGTTCGTCTCTAGGGCTACAGACAAATGCCTGCCCTTTTTCAAGACTTTGAAGCAGGCTTTTGCCTGTACCGACGAGTGCGAAGCGGCGTTCCAAGAACTAAAGCGTTACCTGAGCAGCCCACCTCTCCTAAGCCCGTCCAAAGAAGGGGAAAACCTATACTTATACCTGGCAGTGTCAGCCTCGGCAGTAAGT
The DNA here is from genome assembly GCF_001633185.2 of Quercus lobata. NCBI lineage: Eukaryota > Viridiplantae > Streptophyta > Magnoliopsida > Fagales > Fagaceae > Quercus > Quercus lobata. The sequence goes on from NC_044908.1 coordinate 87,567,203, forward strand.
GCAGCCCTGATCAGAGAAGAGGGCAAGAAGCAGCTCCCGGTTTATTACGTCAGCCAAGCCTTCCAAGGAGCTGAGTCCAGATATCCAAGGATCGAAAAGATTGCGTTTGCGCTAATTGTAGCCTCGTGCAAGCTAAGGCAATATTTCCAGGCAAATCCCATTCTTGTAATGACGGACCAACCAATCAAGAAATCAATGAACAAGCCTGAAGCAGCAGGAAGAATGGTCCAGTGGGCAATTGAACTTAGTCAATTTGACATCGAGTACCATCCCAGAACAGCGATCAAGGCGCAAGCTCTGGTGGACTTCATCGCAGAATTCACTCTTCCAGACGAAGATAGGATTACCGACGGGGTAGATAGATGGACAATACAAACTGATGGTTCGTCGGCCTAGAGGAAGGGGGGAGTAGGGGTCGTCATAACCACCCCTGACGGAGAAGTGCTCAAATATGGGATCCAACTAAAATTCCCAACCACCAATAACGAAGCTGAATATGAAGGGATACTGACGGGACTAAGGCTTGGGAAAGCTCTTATTGATCCAAAGTGATTCAAAGCTAATGATCGGACAGATCAGGGGAGAGTACGAAGCAAAGGAAGAAAGGATGCAGAAATACCTCAAGCTGACGAAACATCTAACTCAGGAGTTCGATATAGTAGAGTTCGTGCAGATCCCAAGAAGTCAGAATATGGGGGCTGACGAAGTATCGAAGCTAGCGTCATCAGAAGAAGGGGGGATTAGCACAAATCTGGCGATGGAGGTCCAGAAACACCCTAGTATCGAAGAAATTGTAACATTCACCATCCAGAGCAGAGAAGAAGCTAAAAAGATCAAGAAGAGGGCGGCCATGTTCATGATCCTGAATGACGCCTTGTACAAGAGAGGCTTCTCTATGCCTTACTTGAAGTGCGTCGACGAGGAAGAGGCTAGATACATCCTGGAAGAAATCCACGGAGGAATTTACGGCGACCACGCTGGCTCCAGATCCCTGGTGAATAAGGTAGTACGAGCAGGATATTTTTGGCCAACCATGCAGGTAGACACTGCTGAGATCGTCAAGAGGTGCGACAAATGCCAGCGATACGGGAATGTGCAACGGCTTCCAACAGAGAGACTGATGACTATAGCTTCCCCATGGCCATTTGCACAGTGGGGAATTGACATTGTCGGTCCGCTACCCCAAGGTAAAGGTTAGGTAAAGTTCCTACTTGTTGCTATTGATTATTTCACGAAATGGGTTGAAGCAGAGGCTCTAGCAATGATCACTGAGGCTTGGATCCGGAGCTTTGTGTGGAAGAATATAATCTGCAGGCTCGGGATTCCCTTGACGATCATATCAGATAATGGGAGGCAGTTCGACAGCCAAGGCTTCAGGGAATTCTGTTCAAACCTTGGGATCAAGAATCAGTTCTCGTCCCCAGGGCATCCTCAGGCAAACGGGCAGACGGAAGTGACGAACCGGACGCTGCTCAAGATTATCAAGACCAGGCTGGACGATGCGAAGGGTGCCTGGCCAGAAGAATTACCAAATGTCCTGTGGGCTTACAGAACCACAGCCAGAACCCCGATAGGAGAAACCCCCTTCAGGCTTACCTATGGCACAGAAGTAGTAATCCTAGTCGAAGTGGGGGTAACGAGCATCAGACAAGGAACTTTCAACGAAGGGATCAATGATGACGAACTACGACTCAACCTGGATTGTCTGGACGAAGTAAGAGACAACGCATCCAACAAAATGACGAAGTATCAGAAAAAGATGGCCGAGTACTACGATAAGAGGGTTAAACTCAAACGACTGGACATAGGAGACCTCGTCCTACGCAGGACCACCACAGCAACTAAAGACCCTACCCAGGGAAAGCTGGGTCCTACGTGGGAAGGACCTTACCGAGTCATTCATTACTCAAGACAAGGAAGTTACCACTTGGAAACCATGGACGGACAAAGGCTCCCTCGACCATGGAACATTGAGCATTTAAAAAAGTACCACCAGTAGATGTAATAGACAAATGCAGTCATTCTTGAATTTAATAAAAAAAAACTTTATTCTCTGATGTCTTTGTGCAAACAGGTCTAGCCAATTACAAGTCAAACTAAAGTAACAAGATTCCACCTTGACGAATGTAAGTTACTGACGACAACACCAACGGGTATAAGGCAAACTAAAGTAATAAGATTCCGCCTTGACGGATGTAAGTTACTAACGACCCTCATAACGGGTACAAAATATATGAAAGCTAAGTGATAAAATTCCGCCAAGACGGATGTAAATCACTGACGAAACCTGAAGTGACGAGATTCCTTGAGTGGATGTAAGTCACCAAAAAATGGCCAAGTGATAAAATTCCGCCAAGACGGATGTAAATCACTGACGAATCCTGAAGTAGATTCCTTAACCGGATGTAAATCACCGAAAAGTGGCCAAGTGATAAGATTCCGCTTTGACGGATGTAAGTCACTAATGAAGACATAAAAGAAAGTAAATGTCCCCATAACGTGCTGGTGACGAAGACATAATCCTTGAGGCCTACGCAATTGGCAAAGTCCCGCTTGACGAACTCAGGATACTGACGAATCCGCAAGAGAAAGGATAAAGGAGAAAAAGAAGAAGGACAAGAACCCTCATTAAAGATAAAGAATGACGAGCAGATCACGGCTAAGAAATTTATGCTAAGTACAAGCTAAGTACAAGGTATGCTAAGAAATTTATGCTAAATCACAAACACATGCATGGTCATCAACAGAAGCATAGCCATAAAAACGGGTAAGTACAAAATCATAAAAAGCCTAAAAATAGAGGGCAATTATCTTTGTTCTTCCTACAGACCCATGAAACAGAGGGCCAAGAGACATTGTTCTGAAAATAGATAAAAAAAAAAAAAAAAACACATATATACATCACCAAAAAGGCCCAAAACACAACGGGCATATATGACAGATAAATTTTCCTAAGTATCAGGTTCGGGTTTCTGGAGCGTCAGTAACAGGATCATCAGCAGCAGCGGGAGCATCATCAGCAATAGGGGCATCATCAGCAACAGGGGCATCACCTTCAGGTGCAAATGACTAGGCAGCCTCGTCAGCAACCATCTCTTGATCTACCACTTCTAGATCCAAATTCGGCAGATCAACCCCTATAGGGTGCTTGACGAGGTACCTACGAAGGAGCTCGAAGCCCTTGAAGTACCAGCTGAAGAGTACTGTGGAATACTCCTCAGTTTGCTGGAAGGCCTCGACGGACCTAGCAGCGATCGTCTTTAGCTTCTCCTTTGCCACCTGTAGCTGGCCGTCCTTCTCCAGGTTCAGCTGACGCTCAACCCTAAGGTCGGAATTCTAAGCCTTGACTTTCTCCTTCAATGTGGCAGCCTCGTCCATAGACTCTATGAGGTCCTTTTTCAGCGTGGAGTTCTCCTTCTCCAGAGCCTCCATCCTGGACGCAAAAGAAGCCACCTTAGCCTCTTGAGTGAGACACTTAGAAGCAAGGTGAAGGCTCTCCCCCAACACCTGACAAAGTAAATTAAGTGCGTCAGTAAAAAAAAAAAAAAAAGTTAGGGAAATTAATGTGAAAAGAAACCATGGAAAATGCATAAACAGCCTTACCTGCACGATCTTATGAACATGCTGACTTGCAACCACATTGAGAGGCACTCCAGAAAAGACCTTAAGGTCTTTAGCCTTCACAACGTTATGTGCCTGCTCCACGGCCACACCTTCGTCATCCCAGACGGACGAGCCCACTCTCTCCTTCTCTTTCTCTTTGGCTGACAGTCTCGGCCTCTTTGATGACGGGGTAGGGATCTCCTCAACTGAAGTGGCCGGCGAAGCCACCCGTAGACTTTCTACCCCTGAGACGATTGGAGTGGCATCTACGGAAGGATGGACGGACGGACCCTTCCCCGTGATGCGAACTCCCTTCTTGCCAATGTTCGCCAAGGGTTCGTCCTTCTTGGACCTCATCTTGGCGTACATATCTTTGTTGAATCTGGTCGTCATCTCTAAAAAAAAAAAAAAAAAAAAAAAAAAAAAAAAAAAAAAACTAAGAAACCCAAAATACACAAGTGAAGATCAGTACTGACGAGGTAAACACTTACTCTTCTTCTCCTCGATGTTGATGCTGCGCAAAACGTAAGGAGATGGGTCCGGCCCTAAGTAGTAGAAAGCAAGCGTCCGTGGATCAAGAAGATCGTCCCAACTCTCAATCGACTCTGCGTATTCTATTGCCTTCTCAACACGACCCTGATACTTGCTCTTCAGTTTGGGGCGTCTTTTAACTGCAAAAGAAATTGAACAAGTGGTTAGTGACGACCAAATATGCAAAACGAAAATAAACAGACAATGAGAAACGTGGACGCACCTAAGTTTGGGGTTCTCCACCGACGAAGTAACCTTGGGATATCACCCCAAGCCTCGCTAGAAGGGGTCTCAAAATCATCCCCGAACACGAAAAAGAAACGTGATTTCCAGTACCTGAATGACGAAGCTAAACCCTTAATGATTCTAGTCTTCCTCGTCCAGGGGACTAGCTCATAATACCCATACTCTTTCGATTCCTTTAAGCGGTAAAGGTGGACAATCTCACTCACTTTGATCATATCTCCATTGGCAGCCAGCCAAATCTCCATACAGTTGATAACTATCCTCCAGGAGTTAGGCATGAGTTGCCCGGGGGCAATGCCAAAATGACCCAAAAGCTCCATCACCAGAGGATGGACGGGTAGCCTAAGCCCAGAAGTGAAAGCAGCCTCGTAGAAGCATACTTCACTTGGAAAGAAGTGGCAGGCCCGATCCTCAAGACCAGGCCTACGAACGCAGACTCTCGCAGGAAACTGAAACCTATCCTTGAACCTAGCCACGGTGTCAGCATCCAGCCCACACTCCTCGTTAAGAGCATAAAAAGCCCTAACCTGACGAGGGGTGGAAACGGCTGTATCACCTTCAACCGGGCTGCCGCTAGACGACAACCCTGTGTCTAGTTCACTGGATCTCACCTCCGACATCCTCCTCGTCTCTCCCTCAAACCAAGCCAGCGACTGACCTAAAATTGGAGACAGCTCCCTTAGAACTACACTCAACCCACAACCTTCAAAAAGATAGTCCCCAATCAAAGGAAAAAAGTCCCCGGAAACACCCAAAGCCGCCCCTAAGCGAGCAAAAAAGAAAGAAACTGAGGGGCAAGCTACCCAAACCTCAGAAGAACTAACCATGAAAAGGGGTACGCAATCCTAAATGCCCACACATCAAACACAAAAAAAAAAAAAAAAAAAACAAAAAAAAAAAAAAAAAAAAAAAAAAAAAAAAAAAAAAAAAGACAACAAAAACAAAAGACAAAGGAAAAATCAGGAATTTATAAGGGGGCCATTAAGAAAAAGGATCTGAGAAAAATCGAAGGAGTAGCATACCTTGAAAAGCGGAACAGTCGAGGCCGGAGAAATTCGTCGCCGGAGCAAGGTCGAAGTCGCCGGAGCAGAATCGGAATAATCGCAGAGAGACAAACACTCGGAGCAGGAAAAGAAAGAAAAATCAGAGTGAAGGAAAAAGAAAAGTTTTTGAAACCAAAAATCCAAGGAAACTGAAAAGTAGCGGGAAACCCAAGGGTCATGCCATCAATGCCTTCAATCAGCATGTGCCACGTGGCCACGTTTCATACCGCGCTGCCATCATACATTAAATTCGAAACGAAATCCCAAGCGTCACAAACAACTCAGGAAAAGAAACCTTTCACCTTCTGTGGCCCTCATGACACGTCACTGACGACCACAAAACCTGGGGGGCAACTGATGGGAGTGACGAGAACACATTACCTTGACGAAGTCAACCTAGTGACGAGGTCATCCCTGGCAACGAGCAGCCATCACTGACGAGGAAAGGAAAGTCATTCAATGATGCCAGCAAGTAACCTGGGCAGTTACGAAACCAGCAAAACAGACCGTTGGAGCTTAATAAAAGCCCCATAATTGGGCTGGAGGCGTTACTAAAGAGAGGCATTAACACCCCAACGGCTAGTAGTCAAGATCACATATATAAAGTCCTTACATTGGCAGCATAAGGTACATACATACTGATACTCTGAGAAAATATCTATTACTTTCTAGTTTTGTGAATTGCTTTATCGTTCTAACTTTGGCATCAGAGGCGTTGTGGCAGGCACCACACCGGTGACCCCTTTTTGAGGACACACAGAAGAAAAGACAAAAATACTCAGAAGAAAACCTAAAAAAGAGCTAAACTTGTTTGAAGAAGAGAGAAATCGATTTATTCGTGCTAATCTATCAAAGTGAGGCTTAATCGTTTTTCTTTTAGAGTTAACCTAGTTTTTGGACATCCACGCTCTACAAATTTTATTGTTTGGGCCTCTAACGTACGAACCCAATACTAGTTTGGGGATCGATACAAATTGAGTCATTACAAAAAGATTCAGAAAGTTAGTTATTGCTTTTTTTACTGTAAAAAATACCCCTAATTTAATTAATCTATTCTTATTCCTTAAAAAGAGAAATAAGGTTAAGATGGTAAATAAACTAAAATTTTCCCACTACCCTCACACTTCCCACTTCCCACTTCCCACTTCCCAACCTTACTACCCCACATTTCTAATCAAAAATAAGAAAGAAAGGCTACCCACTCACGGCTCCTATAAAATTAAAAAATAAATAAAAAATAAAAAGCACTACCAACGGTTCCAATAATAATAATAAAAAAAAACTTCCATAAAAAATTAAAAAAAAAAAAAAAACTACTCACATCACGTAAAATAAAAAAAAAAAAAAAAAAAACTCCCTGAGCAACACTAATCACATAAAATTATTTCACCACAAGAATGCTTAATAACACCAGCAAAACCCATAGATTTTTTTTTTTTTTTTTTTTTTTTGTGATTAGAAAATATATTAATCCCAAATTATAATTTATGCAAATTTTTAACTTTTACCAAAAAAATAAAAATAAAAGAGCCTCTAAGCATGCGAGTGCTCAGAGGCTAGTATACATTATGATGATCAAAAGTATGCTAGAAATTGACCATTATTCTCCAAATCAAATTTTTATAACATCCAAAAAAAAAAAAAATCCAAAAGGACCAAAAAAAAAAAA